>NC_092047.1:109898229-110198229 GCF_003086295.3 Arachis hypogaea | reverse complement strand
TAAATTTAACATTTACATTTGCCAAATTTCTATGAACAATTTCAATTATTTGATCTATTGGGTCATCAGTAATTCTTTTGTCACAGATTGCTAAACTTATTGGTGAATTAATTCCTTTCATATATGTAGATTTGATTAAGACTTGTATGGTACTAATATGAATTTATCCAATTTTAGATCTTTTTTGTTGATCCTTAATTTTCTCAATCTGTTTACTCAATTCTTCATCATTTATCAAAGCTATTTCAAGTTCTCCATTAGCAGATTTTATTTTTACAGGGGCTTCAAGTTGAATTTTTCCATAGTATATTATATTTTTTCTATTAAAAACTTCTTTTAAAAGACTTTGTTTATTAAAATTTTCATTTGATTTGAGATTTAGTTCTATTTTTAGAATAGCCTATTTTTCATTATCTAATAAAGCAGTTAATCTATAATAATCAGATTCTTCCATTAATTCTAAGCTTTCTAAATAATTCATAACTAAGAGACTAAGACAAAGATGTACCTTTCTAGAGAAAAACTTCCTTTATTTAGTATATTTTACATAAGGTGTTTTTATCTCCAGAGGGGAGATTGTAGATATTAACTCCATAGGGGAGTTTAAAACTATTTTTCCCTAAGGGAATTCTTTGTCAGACTACAGAATCACCTCGGCAGCTTTCTCCTTGCTCTCCTAGCATATGAGTACTCTTAGCCTTCTGTTTTCTGTTTTCTGATGCTTTCTACAATTGCCTAAGCAATCTATTTATAATGGTTGGGTCTGATGGACAATTCCCATTCTTACCCTTCTTATGACGTCATTGCTTACGTCATTGTTTACTATCTTGCACCAGCTACATTATTGGTGCTTTATGACCTAAACGCTTACGTCATTATGCAATAATGTTGAGGGATGTTTCAGATGCACTATCCTCCTCTTTTATCATGTGGGTGGATCTCATTTTATTATTGCTTTCTTCAGATATTTTCGAGGCGCATAGCTGGCACCTGTGGTCTTCTTTGTCTTTTATCAAATAGCAGAGATTCCTTCTTATCCCTTCAGGGAGCTTTTCTAAAAGTCTAGATAAATTGTAGAATGCTGATTCAAATTCTACCAAGAGTCTCATTTCTCTTTCTTCAATTTTATTTCTTTTACTGGACACAAGCAGAGTATTTCTACTTTTATAATTAATTCTTGTGTGAGATTCTTTCGTTATTTTTTGAGTTCTTTCAAAGACCCTTGCTAATGTCACTACAAGAAAAAGCAATATTTGTAACAAAAAAAAAAATTGTTACAAAAATCAAAATTTTGAAACAAAAGAATTTTGTAACAAAAAAAGGGGCCGTTGCAGTATATCCCGTTACAAAAAATTTTTGTAACAAAAAATGGAACTGTTACAATTCAAAGTAATATTTTGTAACATTTTTCTGATACAAAAAATCAGAAGTCGTTACAAAAGTCGTAACAAATTTTGATCTTCAAGGTATTTTTTGTGACAATCTATTTTTTTCTATCATAAAATTTTGTTACAAAATGTAACTTGATTTTGTAACGTTTTTTTTTTCTTTAGTTACAAAAATAAAATAATTATTTTGTAACAATTTTTTAAATACAAATTGCATACATAATATAAATATACTGAAATATACTAAAATTAATTACTATAAAATGAAATATTTCATTAAACTCAAAATACTGATACACAAATTTCTCTTGAAAAGTAATCAAACATGTTACAAATCTAAACAATAAAAAATACCCTAAACCTATAACTATATTACATCAAGTTAGGGTATAAACCAATCCCAATGACAAATTCTAAGAAGCATATTTTCAATTAATAACTCTCCTGCATTGACAATAACAATTAACAAAATAAATAAATGAATAAAAAAGAGAAATCAGGAAGTCATCATTGGCAATAGCAATTTTAATTAACCAAACTTAAATTAACAAAATTATCAACATATTTTCAATCAGTAAGTCTTCTGCAAATCTCACATCAATTGGTTAGCATAGCACATACTAAAATATAAGACAAATTATATGTCAATGTTATAATAAACCTGTTATAAGTCATTTCTTTTGTCCCTCTGAGATGCTCTTGAGCATTTCATCGCCCATCAATGTGTCTCCACATATGTCCAAACCTAATATCTTTGTGAAAAATATCTTAGCACTTAGGAGTTTGGAAGACTTATAAAAATGTCAATATAATGTAAGCTGTATTGAAACGGGATACTAGTAGCTAGAGCCTATTAATCTCTATTTTTACATTTTTATCAACTCAACAAATATTAAACTATTTCACAATTTACTTAATGAATACCTTTATGATGTACTCTACTACAAGATCTATTTCTTGTCCTCCGAAAACTATTGACTACAAAAGAAAATAGATTAGATTATTAGCTTGTGTAAGAAGCTTTTGTACTGGAGAAACAAAGGAGAAAATACTTTCTGAAAAAGAGAAGGAAAAAAAATAATTAATGAAGAGCATACATTCATGAAGATATCAAGATCCACATCTGATTTTATTCCAGCACTCTTTTCTCTCCTAGCAAGCTCTAGCAGTATATCTGTTAACGCTCAATACTTTAGTACTTAGAATCGTAAGTATTTTCTAATAAACCGAATACAAAAATCAACTACTCAACGTAACTTGTTTATCATAACACATTACCAATAAAATTGATGGCTGAAAATAATCTAGTAAGATGGCTAAATAGTTTTTGCTCATCAACTGATTCAAATATTGAAGAGACTGCAAACCTTTAATTGTAGTTGGAATGGTTCCACTTAAATCATTCTGGTACACACTTAGCGTGTACAGATTGGTTAAGTTTCTAATTTTCAAAGGGATTTCACCATCAATACTGTAAGCATCAGCATCAAATAGTTTCAAATTGAACATATTTCTAATTGACTTGGGAAGCTTTACATGGAATGGATTTTCTGATTTGTAAAGATCACACAAGGAAGAATGATATATTAATTCAAGAGTGGAAGAATGAGTGGTTAAATATTGTATCGTAAATCAAGCTGCCGAAGATTTCTTAAATTCCCAATAGTATTTGGGATAACTCCACTGAATTTATTTAACTTCAAGTCCATGTAATTAAGCTTTGTAGCATTGGATATGCTACTTTTAAGTTTGTTTCCATACAAGTTTAGCTATTCCATGTTTTTAAGGCTGATATGTGATGGAAGAGAACCTGAGAGAGAATTATTTGCCATTTCATTTCAAAACTCAGATTTTCAACAAGTAGTTTAGTGTTTCAAAATTCAACCCTTTTAGTACCTCTCAAAATCAAATCTCAAAGCAATCACCAATCAATTCCACCACCATTACAATATATTTACTAACCAGCTCAATAGTAATCAACCAATACAATCCATCAAATTCAGCATTCACAACAATTATTTGTCAAACAATTCACAATCCACATAATCAATCAAACACTAAATCAACAATTTCAAATCACAATCTCAACCATTCTAATCACAATTTCAGCCACAATTCAACATTCACATAATTAATCAATTACTCACAGCTATTAAATCTATTTGTAGTTATTCAATAAATCTTGTAAGCATTCTTAAATTAAAATTGTTTAAGTTAAACCCCCTACCTTGATGTTGCAATTAAAAGAAACCGGAGGCGAAATTACGGCGAGACAGCTGGCTAGACCACTACTAACCACTCAACAAGTTCAACCGAGATAGCAGTAGTCTTACGTTTTAACATAATCAAGACAGCAGCTGCATTAGCTCTCACAGCAGTAACCATGGTTGCAGCAAAATAGGGAATCCAGATTCGTAATAGCATCAATGCCAGTATTCCAGATGATTGCAGTAGAGAAACAGGTGAAGCAAAGGGGCTGAACTAAATTAGAGGTATATGCTACCATGAGTAAAACAGGAACATAGTAAAGAAACAAAGTTTAAAATAGAACAAGTGTGAAAAGGGTTACGGTTTCGAGAATGGGAATCGGAACGGCGATCGTGGTAGTGACAGAGGAGACAACCATGGCAGATCTTCCTTCGGCGGCGATGGCTAAGAAAACAGCCACCAATGTTCTTCTCCTCTTTCTGGTTGTTTGTATTTCCCCCTTTGCCTGCCCTAACTGACGGCGGCTTCCGACGGTGACTGCGGCAGACATGAACGACGCTAGTGGCAGCTGGCTTGACGGCGACGACTTCTCTCCTCTGTTCATGCTTCCAGTGGTGGCGGCAAGGACGGGTTTGGCGTCAAAGACCCGACGAAGCCGGCAGCGATGGCTTCCCTCATGCCCACGAGCACGACGGCAGCGATTCGTGGTGAGGGCGACGGCAAAATGGCGACGCGACGAGGAAAGCTCCCTGCGTTCGACCTCTCTCTCTCCTCTTCGTCGACAACGCAACAGCCTTGGCAGCGCGGCGGTGGTGTGCGACGACGCGGCGAGCTGCTCCCTCCCCTCTTCTCTCTCAACCCGCACTCTCTTTTCTTTTCCCTTTCTTCTTGTTCTTCTTTCTGTTCTTTGTGTGTGTGGGTGAGTTGTGTGTGTGCCGTGGGTGAGGGTGAGTGTGAGAGAGATGAGTGTAGTGTTAGGGTTTAGGGTGGTGTGGGGGTAGTTTAGGTATTTTTATTAAAAGTAGGCTTAGTAGTGTAATTTTATGAAATAATTAAAAAGATAAAATAATAATTAAAAATTAAATTAAATATAAAATTTCTATCTTAAAAATACTTTTCAAATTCAATTTGTAATTTATTTTCACTCAAATGCTAATTTAAAAAAATATTAGATATAAGTAAATTAATTTTTCTTTATTTATAAAATAAGGTTAAAAATCTGAATATTTAAAATTAAGACATATAAAATATTTACTATTTTTTAATTATAAGAACTCTAAATAATAAATAAAAATTTACTCAACTTTTACATAAAAATCTTTAAAAATATAATCTTAAATAAATATAATACATCATAAATAATTTATTAATAATTTTTTTAAATCCGAGATTTTATACAATCATAATACAAATTTCTTAAATTAAATTGTATAATACTTCTATTATTGAATTTTAATTTCAAATAACCAATTATAAAATTTGCACAAGAATATTAATTAATTTAACTCCAAATATTAATAAAACTAATTTAATTACTCTTAATAGATTAGTTTATAAAATAAGAAGTTTAAATTAATAATAAGTTATAATTTTTTTATTATAAAAGTTACTTAAATTAAGTTATATAATTCTTTCTTATTTTTCAATTACTAAAATTACGCAAAATATTCAATTATAATAAAATTATTTGAGAATCTTAATTGATTTATAATAAAATTATCTTCGAATCTATTTAATTATTTTTAATAAAATAATTTCTAAAATTATAAAATTTAAATTTAATAAAATAAAATCACAATTTATTTATATTTAGATTTTCAAAAATGCAGGATGTTACAAAATAAAAATATTTTGAAAAAAATATATACACAAATTTTTTTACTCTTAAAGTGTTTAACATTTTAAAAAAATTGTTATAAAATATATTTATATTTTGTGACAAATAATTAACTTGTTACGAACAATATTGAATTTTGTGACAAATTAATTTTTTGTTACAAAATAATTGAAGTTTTTGAAACAAAAAACAAAATTTGTTACAAAATATTTTGAACTTTTGCAACTTGTGTTTTTGGTCAAAACACCATCTCGTTACAAAAACTAACATAATTTGTAACAAAATAAAACAGGTTGTTACAAAATATTATCATGTTTTGCAACAACTTGTAATGTTGTTACAAAACATTATTCTTTTGTAACAATCACATATTATTATTACAAAATACTATTTTTTTGTAACAATTTTAAATTTGATACAAATTTTTTGTTACAAATGTTCCATTTTCTTGTAGTGCGTGCTGGCTAGTCTTCTTTCATGACTGTAAATTGTTAAATCTTGAATTTGATCAATTGATTGAAAATTTCCTGAAAAAACGGACATGAATATTACTTGGTATGCTGGAACCAAGCATTCTTCTTCTTCATTAAAAATAGGTTGACTATTTGTAAATTTTAGGGATACATCCCTTGGATTTACATTGTCAATCATATTTTTAAATCTCTTTACTGCATCAACGAATCCTGCAGGAAACTCACTAATAATTTTTAGATCATTAAAAATTAAAATTGTATCAATTAATCCATACTGGAAAAACTGATAAGTGTCAGATGGGGAAGCATCTGGAAAAATAACCAGTTTTGTTAGCTGTTCTTTGGCAATAGGATAATATCCCAAAATTGCCCTTTTTTCTTCAGTCAAATTCAGGATTATATTAAGGGTTTCTCTGAGATTTGATCTATAGACCCTTTTCTTTTCCTTGATTTCAGCCCTTGTAGGAATGTTTCTCATTATTCCTGTTCTTTGGGCTTGAATTGGAGCTTTATCTGCTCTTCTTAGGGTTTGCTCTGGGTGAACATATTCCCTGAAGGATTCCTTTGCCTCTTCCAGCGTTAAAAATCCTCCTTTATGAATTATCTTTGATTGATGTGTGAATGGTGCTGCTTTTTTCCAGGCATCATATACTCCTTTCATGGGGCCATTATAAATTACAAAATATTTTTTATCTTGGGTGGATTTTTTAATAATTTCAGCAATTATTTTATTTTCTGAAATTTTTTCTCCTCCTAATTTGTCCACCATGCTTAGCTAGCTGAACTCTAATGGTTTTGCTTGTTGTGTTGATTTCATTGCTTCAATGGCCTTCTTGAGGGATTGGACCTGTGTCCTTATTTCCTGACAATGCTTGTATTTTTTGAGTTCTTGCTCATATTTTTGAATTTCTTGATCTAATGCGTTGTAAACGAACTCCATTCTCTTGTTAATTTATCTGCAATAATATTTTTGTCACCCTTGATATATTTAATTTTATTGGATATTGTAACAAAATAATTGCCATCTTACCAATCGTCCATGATTATAATCAACTTTTAAATTATATCGTATGAAACCTGTTAGGTAACTTGAATCTGTCCTTAATGTAAATTCTTTGGGTAGTAAATCAATTTTTCATTTTTTAAGAGTTTTAATTGCTGCTAGAGTTTCCTTTTCATGAGTATTATATCTCTGTTCTGTTGGTGTAAATGTCCCTGAAATATACCTGCAAAGTAATTCCTTTGGGGAATATTTAGAATCTAGTGATTCTTTTTCTTGTTCCAAGCTTTTTATAGCTTTCTTAGCTTTTAGACATTCTGACCAAGTTATGTCTGAAGCATCTGTTTCTACTATTAAGTAGTCATTTTCTTCTAGAATATAAAGTTCTGGAAGCTTTTTACATAATTCTTTGACTTTTTGAATTTGCATACTATCTTCTTCTTCCCATTTCCATTCTTTTTTAGTACTTATTTTTGGAAATAAGTTTTAGTGTATTTTGTTATATTCTTTAAAAATTCTTGATCAGAAATATAATTTATACACCCTAAAAATCTTTGTAATTATTTTCTATCTTCTATTTTATTAGAAAATAAATTTACCTTTTTTAAAACATTTGGTTGAAGTTTTAACTTTCCTTGAGTGTATAGAATTAATCCAAGAAATTCTATTTCTTGTTTTGCTATTCTTGCTTTCTTTTTGCTAAGAACTAATCATTTTTCTTTACATCTTTCTAATACTATTAATAATTTTTGAAGATGATCTTCTTTATCTTGTTTTGTAAAAATTAATATATCATCAATGTAAACTAAAACAAATTCATTTAACTCTTTTAGATTTTCTTCCATAAATCTTTGATAGATACCTGGGGCTTGTTTTAATCCGAATGGTAAAACATTCCATTTATAGAGCAACACACTTGATTCTTTTGTTGGGCAAGTAAAAGCAGTTAATTTCTTTGTTTCTTCGTCTAAACGAAGTTGCCAATATCCTTATTTTACATCGAGAGATGAAAACCAAGTTGCTCCTTTGATTTTTTCTAAAATATAATCTTTTCTTGGAAGTTTATGAGCATCACCAACAGTTGCTTCATTCATCTTCTTATAATTAATTACCATTCTTCGTTTTTCCCTTTTAATTTCATTATTGTTTTCGACATAAAAGGCTGGAGCCGCATGAGGACTTTTACTTAATCTTATAATTCCTTTTTCCAAAAGATCTTTACATTCTAATGAGAACTCCTCTCTATCTCTTACGGAATAAGGAATTTTATTTGGAACATTTATTTCCTTTCACTACTAGAAAACTAGTTATTACTGACGGATATTTCCGACGGATTTTATCCCACGGAAATACAGAGGGAATTTCAGAGGGATTTTTTGTCGGAAAACTAAAAAAATGGATTAGCATAAATTACAGACAGAAAAAAATCCGTCAATAATTCCATCGAAAAAATTAATTTTTTTTTCCGTGAAAAATGGTTACAGATGGAAAATCCGTCTGTAATTAAATAGACAAAATTGTGCGTTTTGTTAAATTATTACAGACGGAAAATCCGTCTGTAATTTAAATTTTCCGTCAGTAAATATTGAGATAACCCTAATCTTATCTCTATCCACTCGATCCATTTACACTCTACCCATATCAAATGAGCTTGTTCCTCTCTCCGTCACCGAGTTGCTTCTTCTCTCCATCACACTAGCTTCGTCCGCCGCTGTCGCCGCCGCTGACGTCACAGATCTCTCTCCGTCATACCTTGCGTCGCACGGGCTCCCTCCGCCGCCGCATCCAACCCTAACCCCAGAGCTTCGTCGCGCCTCCAACCCTAATTCCAGAACTTCGTCGCACTTCCAACCCCTGCTTCGCCGCTCCCTCCGTCTCAAAGCCTCCGTCGTGCTCACTCTCTCGTAAGCCTTCAAACGTCGCTCCTTCCTCTATGGCTGAAACCCGTAACGCTCTGTTTTTCCTCCTGCGTCGCCGGTCTCTGTCTCCTCCTGCATGTGGCTGTGCTAAATCTCCATGGAAAGGATATACAACGGATTTCATGGGTGAAGCTTAACCACAGCTACAGAAGTACCGCGAAACTCGATTGAAGCAGTACAAGAACTACGAGAACCTCTCGTTCTCGTGAGGATCTCGACAAGGTGAACACCTCAGCTGCTTCACGCTTTCACTTCTGATTCAGATGAAATTATGAATACTAATTCTAATTCGTTTTTAAACTCCCTGTTTATTTATTTATTTGGCAGGAGTATTTGGAAGTGCAAAAGGAGAAGGCCTTCTGTATTGGCACCACTTGGGGTAATGATCACCACATGTTTGATACAATGACTGTGATGTCTTTTACCTTCATTTTTATCCATTTATTCTACGATACATTACATTACAAGAATGTGTTTTGTTTTATCCCTTTAGTTTTTCTATAAATTACTTATCTTCATATTCAGTGATGTGCAGATTCTCCTTACATGAAAAGGGTACTTTGTACTGTTCAATTTGTGTGTTTGTTCTATAACTTGAAAGCTTATGGTTACTTCTTAATGACGGTGTTTCTGTTTATTTGGTTGTTTGACTTGTATTAGTTTCAGATTAGTTTTCCTTTTGCTGATATATATGTCTGCCACTAACCTCTCTTTTTAATTTAGATATACAACTGCAGTTGTCCTGAGGTGAGCAGAAAGTATAAGTTTTCGGCATATTTAGAAAGGTTTTGTTATTGTAAGAACTCAAGTGAAGTTTGGAAGTTTAGAAGATCAGGGGTATAATTATGCTCAATCTACCTGTTACATAGAGCTCGTGAACTGTGTGAAGAATATTTTCATTCTTTTTCATTTAGTTTAGAAATGCAACTCATGATTAAGTTTTATTAGTTGCTTCAAGTTTCATGTTTTAGGCCTCTTATATATATGCTTCTGATGATGGTTTTGCAATTAAAATTTTATGGATTGGTACAATCTTCAGATTCACTTCGATGTATCAACTGTATATACATGCTTTAAGTTCACTTTAGCCCTTTATGGGGAAAAGTGTAGCAGCATATTTTTGCTTGTCATTTGCTGTTTTTTATTTTATTTTTTGGTGTTGGAAAATCTTGTAAGATATGTGGCTTGTTTCATAACCATGACGAATATTCTTGCCCAATGATGAAGCTGAAGCATGGAGGGTCTGCGGCAAATATGGTGTCAACAGCACCGCTCTCTTTCTCAGCTTCTTTTCCTCCGAGCAATTTCTTCCAAAATTTTTGTCAAAGGTACATAGCTACACACAGCCTTTTCGTTTTCCTGGGACTCTCTGTCTCTTATGTAATATCATTATTACTATTTGCAAACTGGAGTACCAAAAATTTAGTTCGATTTTTTCAATAATCTGCTAATTTGAGCTGTTTTCTTGATTTATCTTAAAGTTCTGTTCAAGCAATTGCTTTTACTATGGAGATTTGAATAACTGCAGAGCACGGCTGGTTATTCCTGCTATTGATTTTAGCATCGGATTCAAATGGATTGATTCAACAATGGAGGTTTATACTTAATCAAATCTGTTTTGCACATCATTGCTATAAATGATGATTTCAAAAATAGAAGTGAAACAAATGGTCCCAGAGCAATTAGAAAAAGAAAATAATAGCATATTACAATGCAACTAAGTAGTTGCAGCCGCCAGCCGCCTGAGAAGGAATCAAGAAATAACTTGCATTACTTTAGATTGTGGTATATGGAAAAAAGTTTAGTTTGAGTACAATTGAGATATAATAATTTATATTGTCTTCTTTTATTTGTTAAACTTTTTGGGAGAAGTAGTGATACACTGCTAGCCAATAATAATAAACCTCTTCTCAGTTGTGTTTGTTGTGACACTACTGCAAAGGAATTGAAGGAATTGAATAAACAGACATGCAAGAGGTTATATGCAGAACCATGTTATGGATTCGGCTCACCAAGCTCTTGATGCCTGATTCTATTTCCATTGCTTATTTCATCAAACAGTTCATAACATCCATTTTCAATTATTACTTCCTTTTCCAAAAACAATAAGAAAGTAAAAATAAGCTAAATTTTTTCATGAGGTATTAAATTTGGATCCTGCATTACACATTTGATTTATATGAGTGTTTTATATTCTTCCATTTCTAGAAAAAATACAAGATTATTTATTAAAGGAGCATATAAAAATAATGACTATGATGCTTCTCCAAGATTATTTATGGTTGTTCCATTTATCTCAGTTACCTTTGAGAATATGTAGTGGTTGTTGAAGTACATAATAACTAGCATAAGGTTAATTTATCATGATATGTGTAACTGGTTTAACTCATCCGCATTGATTAAAAAGGAAGTGATAATCTGTAGCCTAAGGACTAGAACATTTTGGCCTTATGGTATGTAGAGTAAATTGATTGATAATGCTCACTGTTAAATAACTAGAACATTTTGGCCTTATGGTATGTCTTGCATTAGATTAAATTTCTACATTCCTGTTTATTAGTTATTTTAATAAGATAGGACATCTTTACTATTAGACTTATACAATTAAGTTGACTTTTGATGGGTTTGAAAGAGATTATATATCCAACTTTACTGTTTGCCTGGTTTTCAGTTTCAAGTGGTGTGACTGAATTTCTAATGCACATATGTGATATCATGTTCTTGAGACTACACTTCAGGCTCTCATGTTCTTGCTTTTCTTCTTGTGTTGATGTTGAAAATGCAATTCTCGCAGTGGATAGAGCAAGCTTCTGAACCCAAAAAGGAAGCAGTTATTAAAGCATTGATAGGTGCAAAAGAAGCTATGCTTGGGATTAGATATCATATGCGCCTAATGGGTGAGGCTGCAGGTGTTCCTGTAAGTTCCCTTAATTGATTTGGCACTTATTATTAGGCTTCTTCTGTTTGAATGATGTTGATTATAAATTATATCTGCTGGTAGAATATCACTACTCTTTCCTTGTAATTCATACAAATTGAACCAGAATCACAAACAAAACTTTTAGATGCTACACTGAACTTGGAAGGAGTGTTGTTGGCTGGAGTTCCAGGAGCAGGAGGATTTGATGCTGTCTTTGCTGTTACTTTGGGAGATTCAAGCAGCAATGTGACAAAAACATGGAGCTCACTCAATGTTCTTGCCCTTCTGGTTAAAGAAGATCCTTGTGGCGTTTTTTTAGAAAGTGCTGACCCTAGAACAAATGAAATCACTTCAGCTGTATCTTCAATTCATATTGAATAATTTATTGTAAATATTGTTTATTTTTAATACGATGAATTTGTTTATTTTGTGAAATATTATAAATATTCGAATATAAATTAGATAAAAATTTGTATTAAATTTATATTTATTTTGTATGAAAACAAGTTTATTTTGTAATTAGAAAAAGTAAAAAAAATTCTATTTTACCTTACAGACAGATTTTTTGTCTGTAATCATGATTTTCCAAAGTTTAAATTACAGACGGAAAATCTGTCGAAAAATCCATCTGTAATTACAGACGAAAAATCCGTCTGAAAATTCGCCTATAATTACAGACGGAAAATCCGTCTGAAAATCTACCTGTAATTACAGACGGAAAATTCGTCTGAAAATTCGTCTGTAATTACAGATGGAAAATCCGTCTATAAGTTTGTCGCCTTCAGGAAATGGAGGGAGAATTTACAGAGGAAAAATCTGTCGGTAACTAGTAAAAATCCGTCGGTAATTTTTCGACGGAAAAAAAATTCGTCGGTAAATAATTTCCGACGGGGCTTTTACAGAGGGACAAAATCCGTCGGTAATTTTGTCGGTAACCAAAAATTCGTCTGTAATAAAGACTAAATCTGTTTGTAAATCTGTCTGTATTTATCCATTTTCTAGTTGTGTTTGTAGGATCTTTTAATTTAATACTTACTAATTCTTTATTTGTATTTTTAATATCTAAAGGATTATCAGCGCAAATTTCACCCAAAAGTTCTTCTATTTTTATTTCAAGATTATTTTTTGGGATATTTATCTGAAATATAAATTTAAATAACATGTTTCTAATATAGAAAATATTTTAAATTTTAAAATCTTATCTATAGTAGTAGTTGGTATTTTTATACGTTTTGATTTTTGATTTATTGAAGAATTGTGTGGAGCTTTTAAAACTATATATGTTAATTCTTGAATGAATGGATGATATAGCTTTAAGAAATTATTTCCTATGATAAAATCTATTCCAGAATCTAACATATATATAGATGGAACAATGAACCTATAATTTTGAATAAATATTTCAACCATTTCTGTTTTTTGGTCAATTTTATGTATTGATTTGTCAGCTATTCTAACTCTTAACGGTTTCTTTAATTTTTTCCAATCAAGTTTTATATTTGTACTGGCAAAGCATTGTGTTGCTCCAGTATCTATAAAAGCATTTATAAACTTTTCTGTTATTTTTATAGTAATAAATGTAGTATTATTGCTCAGTCTCTGAGTCTGTTTCTGAGACATATTCAAAAATATAGTCTAAATTATCATCTGATTCTTCTAATGGTTTTCTATTGATGTCATATAATCTCTTATAGTTCCTTTAGTATGAAACCCTATATAATTCCAGATATCTCTTTCAGACAATTCACTAAGTTTTGGATTAGTAAAGGCTTCTAATAAGAAGGAATTCAACCAGTTCTCGAAAATTTCTTTTTCATTCTTTTTACCGTCTAAATCGAGCATTCTTTCTCCTTCCTGTTCCTGGATTTTAGGAACGTATTTTGATGGTATTTTTGTATACTTTGAATTTTTATTCATAAATCCCTTTTTAAAAGCATAATTTTCAAAACCTGTTTCCCATTTAAATTGAGATTGATTATCCTTAGATGTTCCAGCTTCATTTTTTACTTGTATTGGAATTGCTGGTTCTTCATCACTTGAATAATCTAGGATGTGTTTTTCATTTTCTATATTTTCAGAATTTACTAGTTCTTCTTCTATTTGAAATTCTTGTTCCATAATATTATTTTCTTGAGCCATTTTTAATTGTTTAAAAAGCATTGTAACTTCTTCTAATTTTTCTTCAATATTCATAATTTTAATGGTGGTTTTACTTTTAGTTCTGTTATGTTGGCTATATTTTAAAATTTTTCTTTTTTGGGATTATCTTTCTGAAAATATTTATTTAATATCTGTTCAATTTCGTTTATATTGGATTCCTCTTTTTCCTTATTTCTTTGAAATTTTATGGATACTAATATTTCTTCAAGCATATCTACTATAGAATTTAATTGTGGGTTAAAAGTCTGATAAAGATGTGAAAAATCATTTCTATGGTAACATTTTTTAGAAACTCCGTGTGAAATATAAGTTTTTTCAGGTTTTTGAAGTCTTTCAATAAAACTTATAGTAAAATAAAGATTTTGAGAAAAATTATTTTGTATTGATTTTAAAAATTCAGTGTCAGTACAATTAACATTAGTTAAAATCATTAGTTTTTGATCTATTAATTTTGATAATTTAATTATTTCTTCTCTTAAATCTTTTAATTTATTTGTTTTTTTCATTAGGTGACGCTTTTCTTATAAAATGCTATAGTTTTAAATGTTTTGTAGTAAAAAATGTGGTTTAGAATGTATGGTTTAAATTTTACCACGTAAACATCTTTTAACAAAAGTTATTTTTAGAATCTTTATCTTAGCGGTGGCCAAATAGGATTCAGTCCACATTACTACTAAAAATAACCCAAAAGAATATTCAATTGTTCAAAATTGCTAAAAAAGGCCCACTTCATTAATTATAATTATTAAAATCGCATTAGCCATAATTAGATATTTCAATTAGAGAACAGCTAACAGTGATTCCTGTGACATAGCAGATATCTTGTCTCTGCCCATAACAACCACACTAACACACAGAACAAAGCAGAGGATGCCACGTCCTTTTCATCACGTGAAGAACATGAATACCTTCATCACCATTGCATTCACTAATAAATAGAGTATGGAATTTTTATAAAGTAATTGGCTAGGATTGGAGATTTGGCCCGTTACTCACTTACAAAACACAATCTAAAATAGCCTACTCCTTTTAGTGACGGGCCACACATAAACACAAGCATAGCACTCAGCTTGTGTTTTTATCTTCATCTCCTCTAGTTCTGGAAGATAAGAGGAGGACCCACATATATCTATTTCTACTTCTCACTCTAAGCCCAGAAAAAGAAGCAAATTTCTACTTCTAATTTCTAATTTTTGCTTCTTTTATTTTTGTGTCAGGATAGGATTTTGGTTTACTGGTTACTGTTCGAATTTTTTGGTCCAAAAGTAGTTTTTAGTTTGGGCTATTTCTTCGATTGACCAAATGGGACTGAGAACTTTTTTTTGGCCGACCAATTGATCCGTTTTCATTTTTCAGAGCCATGATATATTGGTATTTACAGTTTTTTTTTTGAAAATAAGAGCTCAACAAGCAAGTGGAGTAAAGTAAGACTAAGACAATAATAATAAAAATATAACAATTTTTATGTCATCTCCGACATAACCATCAACAACATGAGTTATTTACAACACCACTCCGTAGCACATGAAAATGATTGTTGCACACAGTCGTTAATTTCTGTTATCTTGCTGTAAAAAATGGCATCATTTCGGCGTAACCAAATATTCCATATAACTGAAAAGTATCCAAGTAGCCGATAGTTGCGCCTCTCTTTTCTCATCTGCACTAATCTCCAACTCTCAAAATGGTCCTTCAAGATACTCGGGACAACCCACATCTGTCCAAACGCCGAGATCCAAGCACACCACACCTGCCAAGAGTACTCACAAGTAATAAATAAATGTTGTATATTTTTAATATCTTTCTTACACAGCACGCACAAAGTATCATTCTGTTGTAGTATCCCCAACCTACTTAGTCGGTCCTTTGTATTGATCCGGCCTACCAATACAAACCAAGCAAATAACTCCACTCGAGGTGGAACTAGACCTTTTCAGATCTCGTTTGTGAACCTATCTCAGAAGCTCCTCATCCAAAGTCTCTTCCTGCAATACCTGAACGAATGAGTTAGTAGAATAAATGCATTCCTTATCAAATTTCCAGACCACTCTATCTTGCACATCTGCTATTAGTCTAACAAATTGCAAAACATGAAATAGTTGGTTCAATGTGTCTATCTCCCATTGTCGTAGTTCTCTTCTCCATTGGAAGTGCCAGACCCACTCTATCCCATCCCAGAACCCACACTCTCCAATTACTGATCCTTTTTTGTTTGAAATCAAGAAGAGTCTCGGAAAGAAGTCCTTCAGCTTCCCCACTTGCAGCCATGTATCCTCCTAAAATCTGGTGGATCTTCCATCTCCTACTTCCATAGCAAGGCCTTCAATCATCTTCTGCCTGACATGTTGCTCCCTTATTTGCACTTGACATATGTCTCTCCATGGTCCCCCTTTCTTCGGCAATGTCTGAGTTGACAACATGTGATTTGGGTTCAAGCTATTGCAGGAGCATACAATCTTCTTCCATAGGGGGCAGTCCTCCTTAGAGAACCGCCACCACCATTTAAATAGTAAAGCCATATTTTGAACCACCGCATCACCCACCCCCAATCCTCCTAACTTCTTTGGTGCCTGGATCAGTTCCCACTTCACAAGGGCCATACCAGGTCGACCATCATCCTTCCCCAAAAAGAACCTCCTCTGCAAGGATATAATTCTTCGTGCAACCGCATTAGGCATCTTGTACAAACTCAAGTAATAAATAGGTAGGCTGTTAATTACCGACTTAATAAGTACCATCTTACCAGCCTTACTAAGGATCTTTGCTTTCCACAAGCTGAGTTTCTCTTCCACCTTATCTAGAACCGGCTTCCAAGTTTTTACCAACCGCGGATTTGCTCCTAGGCTAATGCCCAGGTACCTCACCGGTAGAGCTGCCTCTTGACAACCTAGTAGCTGGCACATCTGATTGACCCACACTGAGATGCAGTTCACTGTTACCAAGTTAGACTTTTCAAAGTTAATGCTCAATCCAGACATCATTTCAAAACACCTTAGAAGCCTTTTATAGTTTCTCAGTGTCTCCTCCTCCGGTGGACAGAACAATATAGTGTCATCAACAAATTGTAAGTGTGATAACTATATATTGTCCCTACCGACTAAGAGTGGAGATATCCGACCATTTCTAACTGCCTCCCCGATCATCCTGTTAAGCACATCCACCACTAGAACAAACAAAAACGGCAATAAAGGGTCACCTTGACGCAGTTCCCTCTCCATCTTGAATGGTTTCGATGGTGACCCATTCACCAGAATAGAGATAGAAGCCGATGTAACACACTCCCTAATCCACGCCCTCCATGTTCTTCCAAAGCCCATCTTCTCCAGCACAGTATCAACAAAGCACCATTTGACTCTGTCATAGGCTTTTTGAAAGTCGAGTTTAATAATTGCTGATGCCTTCTTCTTCAGTTTTAACCATTGCACAGTTTCACATGCAATTAACGCTCCATCATGTATCTTTCTCCCCTTCACAAAGGCACTCTATGATTCTCCAACTAAGCCTGGCATAACACTCCTCATCCTACGTGTCAACAATTTAGAGATTACCTTATAGACACACCCAACCATACTGATAGGTCTGAGATCTTTTATCTCCTTAGCCCCAACGAATTTCGGAGCCAGCACTACCCATGTGACATTAGCGTCTGCTGGTAATTTTGCTGTCACAAAGAAATCAATCACAGCTGCAGTGAATTCCGTTCCAATCTCATTCCAATACTTTTTTATAAAATACATGTTGTATCCATCACTCCCTGGAGCCTTAGAAGATTCACAATCCCAAACTGCCTCCTTCACTTCCTCTACTGACGATAACGCCTCTAAGATTTCTACTTCCTTCCTCTCTAAACGATTAACTAATCCATCCCTAAAGGTCACCCTTGGGGACAATTCTTGGTGGTATAGGCATTTGTAAAAGTCCCGAACCGCAATCTTGATTCTTGCTTGATTCCTCACTAGCCTCCCATTAAGCCCCAATGACTCAATCCTGTTATTCCTTCTTCTCACTGAAGCTATATTATGGAAGTACCTTGAGTTCCGATCCATCTCATTGGCATGCCGAGATCTTGACATTTGCTTCCAATGCATCTCCTGTCTTAGATACCACTTTTCGTAACACCTCACTAATGTCTTTCTCCTAGCCTCTGTTGTACCATCATACCGTCCACTACTAACCATATCATCCACCTTCCTGATTTCTTTCTCAAGTTTCTTAATCCGCTCAGTGATGAATGAATTTTTGACGGTTTAGAATTTCACAAATGAAATATCGTTGAAGTATAGTCTCTAAACCAACAATAATCCTTTCATGCAAAAATTTGTTTGTCACTAGTACAAACCCCTAAAATTTATAAACCGAAGTATTTAAACCTCGGGTCGTTCTCCCTAGGAATTACAATGAAGTGTCTTGTTATTGGTTATGGATTGTATTTTGGGGTTTTGATATGGAGCATGAAAGATAAATGGCAAGAAAGTAAACTAATAGCTAAAAAGGTCTTGGCAAGGGTTGGTGGCCAAGGATCTCTATCCTAATCACTAACCACAATATGAGAATTGGCAAGGATTAATCTCATTAAATCATCCTCTAACTAGTAGTAAAGGAAAGTCAAATAAGCTATATCAATCCTACTCCATAAGTCCTAACTCTCCACTAATTCAAGTAGTGAGAACTAGAGTTAATGGATCCCAATCATCAATTACTTGGACATTAGTAACTCAAGAGTTCCTAAGTTACCTTTCCAAGCCAAGAACATAAAACTCTACTCTAAAATCCAACCAAGCATTTCATCAAACACTTGGAAGGCATAAAAGGAAAGCATAGTAAAAGTGCAAGAAAAGTAAATCTACACTACTCAATTTGCAAGGAATTAAACAACAACAAATCAAATGAACACAATTATTATGATTTACCTTGAATTGAATTGAAAGAGAAAGGAAGGAACAAAAGTAGATCTACAACAAAATGTAAGAACAACATAAAGGAAATTACAACAAAAGGGTGGAAGAAGAATGAATGTAACAACAAGGAATTGAGAAGATAGAAGTAGAAGAAGATGAATTAAAATCTAGATCTAAAAACTAAACCTAATCCTAATCCTAATCCTAGAGAGAAGAGAGAGCTTCTCTCTCTAGAAACTAACTCTAAACTAATCCTAATGAGTGTGTATGATTGGAATTCCCCTTGCTCTTCAATCCTTGGCTTTAAATAGCATCTTTGGCGCCAAAGTTGGTTGGGATTGGGCCCCATAACCCTTGAGAATTCGTTGGTCACGTTTTTCATTAAAAAATCATAAACCAGCACCGACGCGTACGCGCACAGCACGCGTACGCGTCCATGGGGTGATTCGCAGGTGCGCGCAAGCGCCAGGTGTGCGCGCGCGTCCATGGGCAAGTTCAACTTCTTTGACTTTTCATGATTTCTCCACTTTGTATGCTTTCTTCTTCACTCCTTTGATCCATTCCTAGCCTTTTCAATCTGAAATCACTAACAAGTATATCAAGGCATCTTATGGAATCAAAGGTGAATGAAAAACCATCAAATTAAGGGTCTAAAAGCATGTTTTCACATCTAGGTACAAATAAGGAGACAATCACAAAACCATGCTATTTCATTGAATACATGTGGGTAAAAGGTGATAAAATCCCCAAAAATCAATAGAAGATAAACCCTACAAATGGGGTTTGTCAACCTCCCCACACTTAAACCAAGCATGTCCTCATGCTTAAACCAAGAATGAAGTAAAGGGCATGGCATTTATTTAATGGAAACTAACTAAGTGCAACCTACCTAAATGCAACTATCTAAATGAATACAATTGCTTGGTCGAAATAAATCAATTCCCAAGAAGCATATATGCACCAAGGCTAAGGACTAGCAAGTCTAATCCACAATTGAATTGAGCTATTAAATATTTTCACAAACTTGCATGAAAGGAGATGATCATAGGTGGAGACATGTAATCGAGCATCGAACCCTCACCGGATGTGTTTGCACTCTATTCGCTCAAGTGTTTAGGGTTGATTCACTCAATTCTCTCCTAATCATGCTTTCTAAGATTTGTTCTTCTTCTAACAATCAACATATATTTCATGCATGCATACATCTATCATGAGGTCTTTTTCTTAGGTTGTAATGGGGTTAGGGTCAAGGTAGGATGCATATTTGGTCAAGTGAGCTTAAAATTTGAATCTTTGATAAACTTAGACTTCCCACCTAACCTATGACATCCTATACAATTAAGTTCTAACCTAACTACCCATTTTCTCACTTTTTTCACATACTCATGCATTTTCTTTTCATTTCACAGCACTTATGCATTGATCTTATTGAGCTTCACTTTGGGGCATTTTGTCCCCTTTTTATTATTTTTATTCTTTTTTTCTTTCTTTTTCTATTTTTTTCTTTTCTTTTCCATATTGTTTTTCTTTTTCACTTTTATTTCTTTTTCTTTTGTTTTTCTTATTTTTTTTCTTTTTATATACAAGAACCTCAATGCATAAGGTTTTACATTTGATCAATACATGAGTATGTACCCAATTCCCAATATTTCCAATAACATTACAAAACTACCCTTTTATTCACCCAATGTCCCAAGGTTCCCACACTTGAATGATACTCACACACACTAGCCTAAGCTAATCAAAGATCCAAATTAAGGACATTTATTGTTTTTCGCTTTAAGGCTAGTAATGTGCTAAATTAAAGAATAAATGGGTTAAGCGTAGGCTCAAATTTGGCTAACAAAGGAAGATAAAAGGTAAGGCCATTTGGGTAAGTGAGCTAATAAATGATGGCCTCAATCACATAAATGCATGAATACACAAAATAATGGACATATAGATTCAAACAAATCAAAGATTACAATCATAGAAAGAGAATAATGCACACAAGAAGGAAAAATAAGTGGTTATAAGATGTAACCACACCGTTAGGCTCAAATCTCACAAGCTTGTGTTCTTAGCTCATAAATCATGTTCCACAAAATATATAATTCAAGCAAGTTCTATGAAAAGTTTTCCACTCAAATCAATTGACATGCCCTATAGATAGAAATCTTGAAAAATTCTCATTATCTTGACTAAGCTTATTGTGTATACATATGCAAAAATAAGAAAATGCAAGTAAAAATCCTAAAATCCTAGAATGAGATGCAAAAGTGTTGGGATTAGAAATTTGTCACCCAAAATCGCCGACCGGTCGGACGACCTCCCCACACTTAAA
This sequence comes from Arachis hypogaea, assembly GCF_003086295.3. Classification (NCBI taxonomy): domain Eukaryota; kingdom Viridiplantae; phylum Streptophyta; class Magnoliopsida; order Fabales; family Fabaceae; genus Arachis; species Arachis hypogaea. Next base: position 110,177,103 of record NC_092047.1, on the reverse strand, counting down.
AGTTTGCACCGTCCTCGGTGCACTCAAAGATGAGCAAGGGGGTACGGCGACTCTCCGGATTGCTATGTGTTCTTTCTTCCGCTTCCATGGTTGCTTGTGGTGTATTCGTTATGAAAAACAAAAATATAACACCATAAGATGAGAAGATATAAAAGCAAGGAAGCATACATTGTTGGAATGAGGTAAATCACTAGAATGAGGTGAGTGAATTAGTGTGACATTAAGAAATATTAGGTGTGTGAATTCTAAATTGCGCGGTTTAGAATACACATTAGCATAAAAGCTATGTCACAAAAGAAGCATGCACTTCACTTATCCTAGTGTGTTTGAGATGCTTTAAGTAAGCTTGTAAGGTAAGACAAGCATTAGAGAAGCATGAAAGCATTCAAGTCAAACACATATGGGTGCATATAATCATGAACACAATGCATTAAGGTAAATGGACAACATCATCCATCAAGAGGTTGCCTAATCGAGGGAAAAGGATCCAAATCACATGGTGGCTAGCTACAACATGCAATTCAAAAGAGTTATAAGCTCGAAGACAATTCTCATCACTTGGTATTTTTTCAAAAGGTAAGCATGAAGAACTCAAAACCAAGTAACAAAATATAACCTCAATCATAGAATCCAACAAAGATTATCTAAAAACATTCATGCTAAAATAGCATTTAGGCAATAAGGGATATAGCAATGTATAGTAAACAAAGTCAATACTCCAACACTTATGATGAAAAGAGAGAAAATAAAATGAAAACTAAACTAAAACTAGCTAATCAACTAACTAACTAACTAATTTGTTAACTAAAATAAATGGTTGTCCATGGTGTTTGGAAGTGTTGGACGAGGGGTAGGAGAAGGGAAGAAGAAAGGAGAAGGAAAGAATTGAAAAGAGGAGAAGAAAAGAAAAGTGGATGGGAGAAAGAAATCCGCGCGTACGCACACATGGCGCGCGCGCGTCGTTGGCTTATTTCGAGAGTGGCGCGTACGCGTCATGTGCGCGTGTGCGCAAGTGGGGTTTGTGCCAGAGGCACAACGTTGGCGCGGCGCAGGCACAACTCTCTGGAAAATGTATGGAGGTTGGAACTTCTCAATCCGCGCGTACGCACGCATGGCGCGCACGCGTGGATGGTCGAAAATGCTGGAAGTGCGCGTACGCGCCATGTACGCGTACGCGTGGATGGTGCTCTGTTTTTCAAAAAAAAAAAAATTTTTTTTTCTATGTTTTTGCACCAATCCAAGCATTCCAAACCTCCAAACAGCTACCAAAACACCATAAAACCTTATTTAACATACTTAAACTACCAAACATACTCAACTAACTAAACAAAATATGAAATTAAACTAATTCTACCAATATATACAAAAGAGAAAATGAAAGGATTTTACCATGGTGGGTCGTCTCCCACCTAGCACTTTTGTTTATTGTCCTTAAGTTGGACTTATGGGGAGCTCCTCTCAAGGTGGCTTGTGCTTGAAGCTATCCTTGAACATCCACCAATGCTTGAATCTCCAATAAGCTCCATTCTTCAATTTTAATATCTTCAAGCCTTGATGGAGTTCTTCACAAACCATGGGCTCCCAAAATTGATCCTCATATATTCCCGGATCCCATATCTTATTTCCACACCCATCTTCAAGTTGATTATCATTATTCCATTTGGGTGGCATGACCTTAGAATTCTCAATAAAGTGACCAAACATTCTCCTAGACCCAAACAATCTAGCTCTATACCAAACCGTGCAATTAAGCTTTGAACATGCAACCATAATGAGCCTAGAATAATGTTTCCAACCACTAGCCATTTCCTTTTTGCTTTTAAAGCCACAAATATGTCTAAGTTGACCATCCGTCTCAAGCAAACCATATTCAAGGGGAATAACAAAGCTTAAGTATAAGGAATTTACCCACTTGAATGAGAGAATGGATGGTGGTGGCTTGGGGAGAGGTATCTCCAATGTGCTTGCAAGCTCTACTCCCTTGTTTGCTTCCTTGTCAATCTCCACCTCTTCATAAACTTCTTCATTCTCAATCCTTTGTTCATCAACTTCATCTAACTCGTCTCCATCACTCAAGTCATAAATGGGAGGTTGAGAGAAATCTACCTCCATATCATTTTTAAATTCATTGGGAGAAGGTTCTTCAAATTCAAAGGATTCTTCACCAAGAAGATTGGGTGCATGATCTTCATCACCAAGGGAACTCAATTCTTGCTTCATTCTCTCCAAGTCTTCATATAGAATATGCCTCGGAGGTTGTGCACATTCCTCCTTAACATCAAATTTACTCTTCTTGGAGGGATTTTCTTTGATTTTAGCTTCCCATGGAGGTTCCGCATCTCCTAAGTCTTCAACCACTTCTTCCTCTTCTTTAATGATCATAGGCTCCTCCAATTGTTCTAATACAAAGTGGCATTCCTCCTTTTCCACCGGAGTTTCTAATCTTTCCTTCATGCTATGCTCTTTAATTGGTTCTCCACATGTGACCATGAGAGTGCTTTGAGTGCTCAAGCATTGGGAGGCTAAAATGCTTACTACCTTGGTCAAGGTAGCCATAAATTCTAGTGTCTCCCTTTGCATTTCTCCTTGCCCTTGAAGTATAAGGCTAAGGGTTTCATCCATTGAGAATTGGGGTGGATAAGAGGGTTCATTGTCTTGGAGAAAGAGTTCATTATAGGAAGGTGGTTCTTCTTGGTAAGGTGGTGGTGTGTATTGAGGTGGTTCTTGGGAGTAGTAATCTTGGAATTGTGGTTCCATGTATGGCTCATATGGTTCAAAAGGAGGTTGGTATGGTAGGTAAGGATCATGGTCATATGGAGGTGTTTGTTGAAAATAGGCTTGTGAGTGTGGTTGAGGTTCATGTTGAGGATATGACTCATAGGCATATGGTGGTGGTTCTTGAAAGTCACAAGGAGATTCACCATAGCCATTGGATTGATATGTGGTGCACGAAATTGTGATCTCCAGGCTCGAACAAATCCTGGTAATGGCCCCAAAGATTGGTGCTCTGATCTTAATTTTTAATTGTCACAACTTCGATACAACTAACCAGCAAGTGCACTGGGTCGTCCAAGTAATACCTTACGTGAGTAAGGGTCGAATCCCACGGAGATTGTTGGTATGGAGCAAGCTATGGTCACCTTGCAAATCTCAGTCAGGCGGATTTAAACATGATACTTTATTAGATTAAAATAAACAATAAAAGGGATAGAGATACTTATGTAGATTCATTGGCAGGGATTTCAGATAAGCGAATGGAGATGCTTTTCGTTCCTCTGAACCTCTGCTTTCCTGCTATCTTCATCCAATCAGTCTTACTCCTTTCCATGGCTGGCTTTATGCAAGGGCATCACCGTTGTCAGTGGCTACATCTTATCCTCTCAGTGAATAATCTGCTCACGCACCCTGTCACGGCACGGCTATTCATCTGTCGGTTCTCGATCATGCTGGAATAGGATTTACTATCCTTTTGCGTCTGTCACTAACGCCCTGCAATCGCGAGTTAGGAGCTCGTCACAGTCATTCAATCATTGAATCCTACTCGGAATACCACAGACAAGGTTTAGACCTTCCGGATTCTCTTGAATGCCGCCATCATTCTAGCTTACGCCACGAAGATTCTGGTTAGGAGATCTAAGAGATATTCATTCTAGCTTAATTCATGTAGAACGGAAGTGTTTGTCAGGCACGTGTTCATAGGGGAGATGGTGATGAGCGTCACACATAATCATCACCTTCATCACGTTCTTGGGTGCGAATGGATATCTTAGAAGCGAAATAAGATGAATTGAATAGAAAACAGTAGTACTTGCATTAATCTTTGAGGAACAGCAGAGCTCCACACCTTAATCTATGGAGTGTAGAAACTCTACCGTTAAAAATACATAAGTGAAGGTCCAGGCATGGCCGAGATGGCCAGCCCCCTAAACGAGATCAATAGTCTCCTAAGATGTACAATGGAATAAAACTGAGACCAAAGATGCCTAATACAATAGTAAGAGGTCCTATTTATAATAAACTAGTCACTAGGGTTTACATGAGTAAGTAATTGATGCATAAATCCACTTCCTGGGCCCACTTGGTGTATGTTTGGGCTGAGCCTGAGTGTTGCACGTGCAGAGGCCATTTGTGGAGTTGAACGCCAGTTTCTGTGCCAGTTTGGGCGTTCAACTCTGGTTTTGGATCCTTTTCTGGCGCTGGACGCCAGATTTGGGCAGAAGGCTGGCGTTGAACGCCGGTTTACGTCATCAATTCTTGGCCAAAGTATGGACTATTATATATTGCTGGAAAGCCCTGAATGTATACTTTCCAACGAAATTGGAAGCGCGCCATTTTGAGTTCTGTAGCTCCAGAAAATCCACTTTGAGTGCAGGGAGGTCAGAATCCAACAGCATTAGCAGTCCTTTTTCAACCTCTGAATCTGATTTCTGCTCAAGTCTCTCAATTTCAGCCAGAAAATACCTGAAATCACAGAAAAACACACAAACTCATAGTAAAGTCCAGAAATGTGAATTTAACATAAAAACTAATGAAAACATCCCTAAAAGTAACTAGATTCTACTAAAAACATACTAAAAACAATGCCAAAAAGCGTATAAATTATCCGCTCATCAATATGCATCATAGAATGGCTCTTCTTCATAGTGCATTGGTGGAGGTTGTTGCCAAGAGGATTGATCATAAGCATATGGCTCCTCCCACCTTTGGTTATCCCATCCTTGACACACATCTTCATTGTAGTCCTCATCACCTACAACATAGTTGTAATCACACTCATAGCCAAAATGAGAATTCATAATGGAAAGAGAAAACAAAAATCAAAAGATAATGGAAAATAAGAGAAATAAAATTCTACAACTAGCAAATAAAGCAAAAAGCAAGATATTCACACTATTCACATATGTACAATAACCAATAACATAACACCATTGCAATTCCCCGGCAACGGCGCCATTTTGATGAATGAATTTTTGACGGTTTAGAATTTCACAAATGAAATCTCGTTGAAGTATAGTCTCTAAACCAACAATAATCCTTTCATGCAAAAATTTGTTTGTCACTAGTACAAACCCCTAAAATTTATAAACCGAAGTATTTAAACCTCGGGTCGTTCTCCCTAGGAATTACAATGAAGTGTCTTGTTATTGGTTATGGATTGTATTTTGGGGTTTTGATATGGAGCATGAAAGATAAATGGCAAGAAAGTAAACTAATAGCTAAAAAGGTCTTGGCAAGGGTTGGTGGCCAAGGATCTCTATCCTAATCACTAACCACAATATGAGAATTGGCAAGGATTAATCTCATTAAATCATCCTCTAACTAGTAGTAAAGGAAAGTCAAATAAGCTATATCAATCCTACTCCATAAGTCCTAACTCTCCACTAATTCAAGTAGTGAGAACTAGAGTTAATGGATCCCAATCATCAATTACTTGGACATTAGTAACTCAAGAGTTCCTAAGTTACCTTTCCAAGCCAAGAACATAAAACTCTACTCTAAAATCCAACCAAGCATTTCATCAAACACTTGGAAGACATAAAAGGAAAGCATAGTAAAAGTGCAAGAAAAGTAAATCTACACTACTCAATTTGCAAGGAATTAAACAACAACAAATCAAATGAACACAATTATTATGATTTACCTTGAATTGAATTGAAAGAGAAAGGAAGGAACAAAAGTAGATCTACAACAAAATGCAAGAACAACATAAAGGAAATTACAACAAAAGGGTGGAAGAAGAATGAATGTAACAACAAGGAATTGAGAAGATAGAAGTAGAAGAAGATGAATTAAAATCTAGATCTAAAAACTAAACCTAATCCTAATCCTAATCCTAGAGAGAAGAGAGAGCTTCTCTCTCTAGAAACTAACTCTAAACTAATCCTAATGAGTGTGTATGATTGGAATTCCCCTTGCTCTTCAATCCTTGGCTTTAAATAGCATCTTTGGCGCCAAAGTTGGTTGGGATTGGGCCCCATAACCCTTGAAAATTCGTTGGTCACGTTTTTCATTAAAAAATCATAAACCAGCACCGACGCGTACGCGCACAGCACGCGTACGCGTCCATGGGGTGATTCGCAGGTGCGCGCAAGCGCCAGGTGTGCGGGCGCGTCCATGGGCGAGTTCAACTTCTTTGACTTTTCATGATTTCTCCACTTTGTATGCTTTCCTCTTCACTCCTTTGATCCATTCCTAGCCTTTTCAATCTGAAATCACTAACAAGTATATCAAGGCATCTTATGGAATCAAAGGTGAATGAAAAACCATCAAATTAAGGGTCTAAAAGCATGTTTTCACATCTAGGTACAAATAAGGAGACAATCACAAAACCATGCTATTTCATTGAATACATGTGGGTAAAAGGTGATAAAATCCCCAAAAATCAATAGAAGATAAACCCTACAAATGGGGTTTGTCACTCAGCCATATTCCCAAAATGCTGCTTGTGCCATCTACATAGTGGTTCCGACAGTGCTTTCATTTTTTGTAAGAATTGTACGTCGCCTAGTTCCCTCCATTCTTCCTTGACCATTCTCAAGAACCCTTCATGCATGAACCACGAATTCAAGCTACGGAATGGTCTTGGACCCTCAATTCTTCTGCTGTCTTCCATAATCAAAGGGCAGTGATCCGCTAAGCCTCTCGGGCCACTCCTTAGACGCGTCTCTGGATACACATCAAGCCACCCCAAGGAGACTAGGCTCCTATCGATACGACTGCACGATTGTCCTCTAAACCATGTATACTTTCGGTCATTCAGTGCCAAATCAATCAACTCTATATCATTCATCCATGTCCTAAACTTTGCCACAGATGCTGATAATGTAGTCGCTCCTTTCCTTTCTTCTAAATGCAAAATTTCATTAAAATCCCCCAAAATACAGAGCGGCACCTGACACAATCCTGCAATATAACTCAATTCTTCCCACATGGAAATCTTCTCAGCTCTTTCATGCGGTCCATATACTAAGCAAATAGCACAATGAATGTTATCTTTTACCACAACTCCTTCTATACACATCCATCTGTCCCCTTTATAGCAGTTATACAGTTTAAAGGCCGCTTCATCCCATATTAGCAATAACCCTCCAGAAGCCCCAATAGAACTTACAGACTCCCAACATGTTCTGCCACTTCCCCAGATACGCACAACATCAAATTTAGTTATTAATTCTTTTTTTGTTTCTATCAGGCCCAACATATCCAACCTAAACTTATTTTTGAAAGACTTTAGCATACTAACTTTTGCAGCACCTCCCAACCCCTGTATATTCCAAGAACTAAAAATCATTTAACCAAAATATTAGACACCTGTTTACGGTTTTTTGGCCGGCTTCTTCGGACCTTTTCTTTTTGCTTAGCCTGCTGCCGTTTGATAGCAATAGCTTCATTTTGCTCTTGCAGAATAGCCATGATGTCCTCCTCATCACTGCACTGAGCTCCTGACTCTACAGCTAGTTTTTAAGCCTCTTTGTTCTCAGCCATCTTCTCCTCCCAACTCGGCCTCTGTTCCTTAGGATCTAGGTTCCTGCCATCATCCAAACTATCTCCCGTCTTTGAACCTGATTCTGCACTATTCTCCTTTTCTTCCTCTTCTCCGTTACCATTCTGAGCCAATCCATCCAACAAGATCTCCCCCTCTTCCGGTCCCAACCCAGGCTTGCCTCGAATCTGCCGGTCTGCTTCTGCTGTATTGCAGTTTCTGCTCCTGCCAACAACATTACCCTGGCCCGTATCTCCTTCCATTCGCGTTCTCCTTGACTCGTCCAAGCTACAGGAAATTTGGTGGGCATGCCTAGGTTTAGTGTTCAAGGCCGTCTCCTTCCTTAGTTCACTCTCGTCAATGGTTGCTTCCACAGCTGAGGTCAATCCTTCATCAAGCCCGCCCGCTGCTTCCTCCGGTGCGCCCTCCTCTGTCTCGCGGCGCGGTCCACATTCCTCATCTGCCCAGTTTCGCGCCTTGTCCCCTACCACATTCATGCGTCCATGCTTAAGACCCGGGCTTGCTTACCTTCTTCCCTGCCGGGTTGGCACGTCGGATACACCCCTAGCCTCCGACTCGGTGCGTCCTGAATCCTGCTCCCCCTCATGCCGCGTCCCGTTGTGTTCTTCCCAGCGCCTTGGAGCTGCCGTTCTCGAAGGAACCTGAAGCAAGGGCATGGGATCCTGCCGGGTCATAAATGGGACCGGGTCAGACCCAGCCCGGTTTGGTAGCCCAGCATTAAGCCTAGCCCAGCGTGCTGTATTCCTCCCCCAACAAACATGTTTCCTGATGGTCTTTTGGGCCTTGTAATTCCCAGACCATTAGCATCCTTTATTCCTTCATGTATTTGGCAAGTCAATCCTTCTTCATAATTATTAGAAATCGTTTTCTCTGATCAATATCCTTATTTATTTCATATGATCCATGGGAATCTGTCTTGTCCATTAATGCCACATAATTGTCATTTCTGTCAATCAAATTTGAATTTTTGTGATTCCATTCGTTCAAATCAAGTTTTAAAATTACCATTATGTCCTTATCTTGTTCCTCGTTTCTATGTTCTACCATCATCAGCACCGCCGCCTGATCCCAATCTACCATCCTCCGTTCAGCTCCATGATTCAATATGCAACCCGAACTTCCATGCTGCGTCACTTCTATATTTATCATGTGCCTGTCCCCTGTCTCTTCCTGACTCTTTTGAAAGCATTCCTCCCGATACACCTTTCCACCCACTTCTCTTACAAGAATGTCAAACCCGCTTGTCTCTATTGTAATGTGAATCCATTCGTTAATCAAATCAAAAACACAGTATCAATTAGAACTTTACTGACACTGAATGAGTTACACGATTCCGTTAGTTTATCGCACTCCACCACTTCACCTCATTGATCCCCTATTCTGCAAAAAGTATCATTTGACCATGCATGCAATGGAACTCCATAACACTCCAACCAAACTCTTCTCGACTCACTTTTCTCAGTCTCATCCCATCTCCATACCATATAAAACAACTTTAATAAATCGTTCATTCTAAAAGTGGAAGCTTCTTTAGCACTAAGTACCGTATCGAACGTAATCATTGCTTTATATGCCCCTAACTCTCTTACCTGTGTTACACATGGCCAGTCCCTCAAGATCTTTTCCTGCAGCGACTGAAAATCAATTACCGATTTCGTACCTCCGATAATGCTTCTCTGTAGCCAGACGACATTCTCGCTTGCTATCGGTACTTCTAGCTTCTTAGTCCATCCATTACTAATTGGATCTTTGACAGGTACATGTGACGCCTGCCTCTCCGCTTTCACTTCAGCTGCTCCCACACTCTTTATCTGTGGCTGGCTTCCTCCCACATCGTGTCTGGTGATCACCTTCACTCCTTTACCCTTCGGATTTTGCATCACAGCTCCTCTTCTATATTTGGCTTCACCGACGAACATTCTTTTACCTCTCAACACCAAACCGTTCATTTCTGTAGTAGCCTTCAAAGCCCCTCCCTTTGTAGTGTACCGTATAAAAGCAAACAGATATATCCGGCAATTTTTTTCTTTCGCGACAGATATATGTCGATGATCCTACCTGTCAATTTGAACGTATTAAAAAGTTCTCTTTTTGATATATCCTCTGGCAAATTATCGATGAAAATGGAGAAAGAATCAAGCTCCAATCGTTGATACTCTTCTTTGTTCCAAACCCTAGGATCTTTGCCATGTTGACCTTGTGTACTTGTTCCCCTCCCTGTGTTTCCCCACCTCACATGCTCTCGTTCCCCCTCTCGCTCTCATTCCCTCATTGTTCTTTTTTCATCTTGTTTATCAAGAAGCATTTATTTATAGTAAGTTAGTAACCATGTGGGTGTGACCTGGTGATTTATCGTCTAGTTTGTTAATTAAAAAAAAGTTAACTATTAATTTAGAAATTTGAATCCTCTAAATTTTGAATTTTCACTTTAGAGGAAAAAGTGTCATCTCTCACCTTTGAATAATTTCTCTATCATATTTTCTCTTGGTCCCACCTATGAAATAAATGGTGAGAGATTATACTTTACCCTCTAAAGTGAAATTCAAACTTTAGAGAATTCAAATCCTTAATTTGGTATCGAAAGTTTCAATCGCTAACAAAAAAATTTTAAAAAATATTTTTGACAAAAAATTTACGAATGATTTGAAAATACGACAAAAAAATTAATAAATATTATATTTTTTGTAAGTAACAAAAAACTTTCATATTTAATAAACGACTTATCCAATTAATCTAAATTTGTATGATAATATTTAAATAAATATTTAGAAGATGCACGCAAAATTTTATAATCAAATTTGATTTTTAGATTTTTTTATCTTTTAAAATAATTTGATCATTCACAATAATTTTTTTTTTTAAATTCACTTGATAAAATCTTATCAAATTTTAAAGATAAAAAAATCTTATTTTTCTAATAATAATTACAATAATTTACATTAAAATTTTATCTTTAAAGTCATTATTTAGAATACATATTTAATATCTAATTCTTTTTGTCATATTTTTAAATCTTTTGAGAGCTTATTTATTGTTAACATTTTTTTTGGGTTCTTTTATCAGCGATGTGAATTTTCGGATACCATTTCAGTAGTTTACTCTTAAAAATAACGCCATTAACTATAATAAAACAACCTGGTCAAACAATTTTACCAACCAAGTCCTAATCAAATCAGATACACGTGTTTTTTTTTTTTTTGATGTAGTTGTTATCTTCTTTTTCAATAACAAGGGTCGTCATCTTCAACAACTTTTTCTTTCTCTTCTTCTTGTGCACGCTTTTTCTTTAACAATATCGTCGTTATTATCATCGTCTCTTATTTGATTTCTTCTCCTCTTTTTTTTTTTTACTTCTCATCCTCCTTTATTATCATCATCTTCTTCTTTTCTTATATATGTTCATAAAATTAGAACACAAAAATTTTGATTCACATCACAAAAATTTTAGTATAAACAACACAAATTTTAAAGAATCACATGTCTAAAATATTAACACCCAACTACAAAATACACACAACACTAAAAATTTAGTGTACAACACATAAAATTTGGTACACAACACAAAAATTAAAAAAAATATAAATGTAAAAAATATTGATAACTAACAAACAAAATATATATAATACGAAAATTTTAATATACTGTACAAAAATTTTTGATACACATTATAAAAAAAATTTATGCATAATACAGAAATTTATAAAAGAATATAATTGACTCACCAACTGATAAAATATATTTACAACAAAAGTTTATATACTATGGATAAAAATGTTTATGTTGTGTATACAAATTTTTATGCTATATTAATAAAATTTGTGCTGTGTGCAAAAATTCATCTACTATGTGTAAAAAATTTTGTGTTATATCAATAAATTTTTGTGTTCTCCAATAAAAAATTTTATACTAAAAAAACATGAAAAAGAAAAAACAATAATGTATACGAGCATATCCTTTTTAGAATTTAATTAACATGTGTCCTAAAAATACATATTAAATTATAAATTTAAAAAAATTATTAAAAATATAAAAAGTTAAATTTTAATACATTTATTTTATATTCATTAAATAAAAATATTTAAAATTTTTTACTAATAATAAATTTATTATATATCTTATTAGCACATATTAACTAAATTTTTTTTGTTAGACTTACTACAAAAACACTTATACCTATGACTTCACTGGTTTAAATCTTACCTTAGCCATGGAAAACATCTAGTTCAACCGCCAATATTGTTTGGCTTCTTCGCTATATGCAGGGTTTAAAATGGATTTTTTATTTTAATAAATAAAATAATTATAATAATTATTGAAATAAATAATTTAAAAAATATTTACTAAAATAAATATTTTTTTCATATTTTGTTTATACTGTAAATGATATAATTTTTTATATATCTTGTTTACACTATAAACGATATATTTTATTTTAATAAATAAAATAATTATAATAATTACTGAAATAAATAATTTAAAAAATATTTACCAAAATAAATATTTCTCTCATATTTTGAGTGTAAACGAGATAATTTTTTATGTATCTCGTTTACACTGTAAACGACATATGTATAAAAAATACACATATCTCGTTTACACTGTAAATGAGATACATGAAAAATTATCTCATTTACAATGTAAATAAGATATGAGAAGAGCATTTATTTCGATAAATATTTTTTAAATTATTTATTTTAGTAATTATTATAATTATTTTATTTATTAAAATAAAAAATTCGGTTTATTTAAAATAGACAAGAGAAACAAACGAAATTGTAATATATTTTTACAATTTTATTCTTTATTAAAATCATAACATTACTATACATCCCTACATATGACTATTGTTAGGTATATGAAGATGGTAAGATGACAAAATCTTATATTTGTGTAGTGGTTTTAAGGCACGATTAGATCGCTTTCTTTAGAGAGATATTTGTCCCCACACTTAGTTGCTATAGGGTTGATGACAATACTCTCCCAGGATACAATGAAACCTAAGAATTTCTTAATTAGTAATAGTAAGAAATTCTCAACTCTCTTGAACAAAGAAAATCTCTTAATGGTTGAGTAAATTGTACACTTAGTACTACCAATCTGAAATAGTGGATAAGGACTTATTTATACATATTGCACGTAGCAATTATGATTAGTTACGTATACAAATGGTTGTGTCTTTTCTATTGCCAATAGATACAATGTTTTGAACATACACAACTCTTAAAGAGTTGTATCCCTTTAGCCAATAGACACAATGTTTTGAATATACACAATCCTTAAAGAGTAGTGTCCCTTTAGCTAATAGGCACAATGTTTTGAACATACACAATCCTTAAAAGGTTGTGTCCTTTGAACCAAATGATAATAAACGATTAGTAACCGTTTATTAATATTAATAATATTAATATCAATAATATTAATAATATTAATTAATAAAATTTGTAAATACCTTTCAATTCCCACTATTTACAAAATTTAAATGTCATTCAAGTATATGCATAAAGAATGTGTCACTAAGATTAAACATTCTTTTAGTGTAAATTTTAAAGTTCTAACGAAGTAATATGTGTCTAATCGATTAAACCTATACTCTATATGCTAGTACCAAAAATCACACACATTACTTATACCCTCCAAGTTCAAGAGTTTACAATTTTAAGCACTTATATGGCCTTGTGCTCATCCTGGTTTCATGAATATTTACGAGAATAAAACCTCTAAAATTCTCGATTAGAGCGGCACCACTCTTATATTCATATAGGTGGAATCTTTTGATAGATAATATTATCATTCCATTAAGAGTTTAAACTCATCCTCCTAATTTATTGTAAATAGCACTAAATCCTATACCTTAGTGCTCTAATTGCTAAATAACTTGTTATTACCCATTAAACCTTGAAACTAGTGGTCTACTAGAATAAGGTTGGGTTCCCATCATTTCGCAATAATAGGTTTTAATCCCATTTTAGCAGTAGTTTATTTGATTTTATCCCTTGACAAACCTTTAGTCAAAGGGTCTGCTAAATTTCCTTGAGATCTTACATAAGTAATGGTAATTACACCATCATCTATTAGTTGCCTCACAAATTCATGTCTCAAACTTATATGTCTAGACTTTCCATTATAAATCTTATTATATGCTCGAGACATGGTTGATTCACTATCACAAAAGATTGAAATGGCTGTCGTTTGCTGTGGCCATAGCTTTATATCATATAACAGATTTCTTAACCATTTGCTTCTTTACCTGCGGCTGATAAAGCTACAAACTCAGCCTCCATAGTAGAATGTGTAATACATGTTTATTTCTTTGAGGCCCAACTTATTGCTCCACCACCTATGGTGAAAATCCATCCTGAAGTGGATTTGTTGTCACTAAGATTTGTAATCCAACTTGCGTCGGAATAACCTTCTAAAACTGCGGGATAATCACTATAATGTAATCCCAAGTTTATGGTTTTCTTGAGATAACCAAGAACTCTTGTTATAACTTTCCAATGTTGATTGTTAGGCTTTCCTGTAAACCTTGATAATTTGCACACAGCAAATACTATATCAGGTCTAGTACAATGCATTGCATACATTAAACTTTTTCAATACCTTTTTGATATAATAAGATTGACTTAAAGTAAAGCCAACTTCATTCTTATGCACCTTTATGCCTAATATTGTATCAATTTCATTCGAATCTTTTATCTTGAATTTATAAGTTAGATACTCCTTCGTTATACAAATTCCTTCTAAATTTGTTCTGATGATTAACATATCATCAACATATAAACAAATGATTACTTCATAATCTTTAGTAAAAATTTTTGAGTAAATACATTTATCCGCACTATTATGTGAGAAGCCATTTGATAACACCACTGAATCAAACTTTTCATGCCATTGTTTAGGCGCTTGTTTTAGCCCATATAAAGACTTAATTAATTTGCAAACTTTCTTTTTATTTCCGGGTAGCACATAGCCTTCCGTTGTTCCATATAAATTTCTTCATTAAGATCTCCATTTAAAAAAGTCATTTTAACATCCATTTGATGTATATGAAACTTATGTATGGATGCTAATGCTATAAGAGCCCTAATAGAAGTCATTCTTGTCACATGTGCGTAGGTATCAAAATTGTCTAGATCTTCTTGTTGTCTAAACTCCTTGGCCACTAGCCTTGCTTTAAAGGTTTGTAATGAACCATCAGTGTTATACTTTCTTCTAAATACCCACTTACATCCTATAGGCTTTGATCCTAGAGGAAAATCAACCAAGACCCAAGTATTGTTAGATAATATTGAGTCCATTTCATCATTTATTGCTTCTTTCCAAAAAGCAGAATCCCTTGAAGTCATAGCCTCTTTGAATGTTTGAAGATCACCCTCTATGTTCATAACAATAGGAATCTTGTTTGTTACAGAATTCCTAGTTCCTTCTACCAAAAAGGTGATAGCCTGAGAAGAAATAAAATTTGAATCCAAGTCCATTTCTTTTCTTACTCTCAAGCTCTTCCTTGGTTCAATCAACTCTTTGTCACTTAGACGTTTATTATTTTGATTATTTATTTCTTGTGAAATATTAGTATCATTTTGGGGATACTCTGAATTAGAAGTTGAATCATTGATAAATTTATTTTCAATAAATTCTACTTCTCTTGATTCAACAACTACATTAGACACTAAGTCTAATATTCTATATGCTTTAGAATTTTGAGCATATCCTATAAAAGTGCATTTTATAGCTCTTGTCCCCAATTTGGTTCTCTTTTGATAAGGAACTCGATAAAAGGCTAAACACCCCCACACTTTAAGATAATTTAAATTAAGTTTCCTTCCTTTCCAAATTTCATAAGGAGAAACATTTCTATATCTTGATGGTATCCTCTTATGGATATGACATGATGTCAATAATGCTTCACCCCACAAATTGTAAGCAATTTTGCATTTAGTAACATTGAATTAACCATATCCACTAAGGTATGGTTTTTTCTTTCCGCCAAACTAGTTTTGTTGTGGAGTATATGGAGCGGAAGATTCATGTACAATACTATGTAATTCACAAAAGTGATCAAATTCATTAGAAAAATATTCTTCACCTTGTAATGATTCAAGGATCACTACTTGTAGATCACGAAGTCTACTTACAAGGATTTGTAATTCATGAATTTGATCCATAATATCATTCATAATAAATTCAAAATATTTCATCATAGTAAACTTATCTATTCCTTGTCGTTTAGTATTGTACTTTTCTTCAAAAGATTTCCAAATCTCCAATGGTGATTGAATTAACATATGACCTCGACATACAATAGTATCTGCATCATGTTTCTTCTTCAATTGAACAATCTTTTCTTCCTCTTCCAGTTTGAAACTTCTAGCAGCATTGGCAATTGGTGTAGTCTTTGTGTTAATCACAAATGCAAGATTGAAAACTGAAAGAAGAAACATCATTTTGTCCTTCCAACGGTTGAAGTTTGTTCCATCAAAGCGATCTAACTTGACAAACTCTTGATTCATGACCTTGAACGTGGTGTTTTGATCTTGTGCCATCTTCAAGTAATATATCTCTAAAAATGTTGGGTATATGAAGATGGTAAGATGACAAAATCTTATATTTGTGTAGTGGTTTCAAGGCACGATTAGATCGCTTTCTTTAGAGAGATATTTGTCCCCACACTTAGTTGCTATAGGGTTGATGATAATACTCTCCCAGGATACAATGAAACCTAAGAATTTCTTAATTAGCAATAGTAAGAAATTCTCAACTCTCTTGAACAAAGAAAATCTCTTAATGGTTGAGTAAGTTGTACACTTAGTACTACCAATCTGAAATAGTGGATAAGGACTTATTTATACATATTGCACGTAGCAATTATGATTAGTTACGTATACAAATGATTGTGTCTTTTCTATTGCCAATAGATACAATGTTTTGAACATACACAACTCTTAAAGAGTTGTATCCCTTTAGCCAATAGACACAATGTTTTAAATATACACAATCCTTAAAAAGTAGTGTCTTTTTAGCAAATAGACACGATATTTTAAACATACACAATCTTTAAAAGATTGTGTCTCTTCAACCAAATGATACTAAACGATTAGTAACCGTTTATTAATATTAATAATATTAATATCAATAATATTAATAATATTAATTAATAAAATTTGTAAATATCCTTCAACTATTTATAAATTTATTAATAAGAATAAAAATTAAATTAAAATCCGATAGAAACTCCCCCGCCTCCATTTTGAGAAAAAAAAAAGTGAAAATCACTTTAAAATATTTTATGAAACTTATAAATAAGCTAAAACTTATTTCCCTTTCCTCCTTTTCTAATTTCCATGGTCTATTCTATCTGATTATTTATTTTTATTCGTTTAAATTCTTAAAGACAAATAATTTTATTATATAATATAAGATTTTTTTATGATTTAAAGATTTAGAATTTAATTTTTATTAATCTAAAAAAATTAAGTATATGATAAATTAATTAAAAAAATATTTATACAAAAAATTAATGTAAATCCAAAAAAATTCTTTAAAAAATGGAGTGTGTTAGAGTTTTAGGGATCACCTTAAACGTTACGTTGTCATAGATGCTTTTTCGTTTGTTCGGCGTACATTACATTTAGGGATGGCAACACCACTTGAACCTGTGGGTATCCATTCCGCACCGAAATGGATTTTTAGCAGGACAAATTTTTTGGGAGAGCGAAACGGGACCGGGTTTAGATAATACCCGTCCTACCCGTTCCGATATATATATAATATATAATTTTAATATATAATATGTGTAATATATATAAAATAATTAGTAAAATAATTAATAATATTATATCATATTTAAAATTTTACTTTAATTTATGTTATGTATGTGATGATGGTTATATAAATTTTGAAATTTAATTTTATTTATTAAATTTTAATAATTATAGAAATAGAGCGGATACCCGCAAAAACGAGTTAGAATTCTACTTTTTACTACTCACAAATAAGAGTAGAACAAATTATATATGAATTATTATAGTACGAAACAGAGTTAAGCAAAATAAAAATCCGTCCCTACCCGACCTATCCCTATCCGACCCGTTACCACCCTTAACCAAATTTATTATTAAGGGCAATATCTTGCAACCTTATCATATCCCCTATCTCCAATTATTATTGGTCCGTGAATTGGAAGATGATATGGTAATTGTTTATGAAAATATTTTATTATCGTATTTGTTTAAAGTTTTAAAATTTAATTGTCCGGAATAATTTATTTCAAAGAATTTATTGCCAAAATTTAAAATTTTTATGCTCATCTTAAAAGGTGAGTATTTAATATCCCATGTTAAGAAAATAAAATTTTTATTCCCATCTCAAAAAGTGAGTATTTAATGTCTCTAGTTATTTTATTTTTTTATCATAGAGTTCTTCCTTTTATTGGTATTGGAATATTTTGAAAATAAAAAATTTATTTCGGATATAATATTTCGAAAAATATAATTTTTTGAAATATATTTTTCACCTTGAAACACATACCAATTAAAAAGTTAAATACATATTTCAAATTTAAGAGATTCAAATTCAAAATGCAAAAAGTTAGGGATAATATTTTTTTATTAATATTAGCTAATATTTTAGATTAATATTTTGTTTTAATACTATTATAATTTAAAATTCAAAATTTAAAATTTAGTATAAAAATATTTTTGATAGCCAAGTATTAATAAAAAACAATAAAATTTATTGGTTATATCACATTACTTAATTCAAAATTAACCCAACACAGAATAATTGAGGCCTCAAAAGAGATACTAAACCAAAAAAAGTTGCTTACAGAAAAACATTTTTATTTAATTTACTCATTTCTCAAAGGTAAGCGAGGGCGAAGATGGTTAAGGAAGCAGTTGAGACATTCGAGAAAATGGAACAATATGGGTTATAATCGGTATTTCAATATTTTAAAGATTTAAACATAAATTGATCAATTGATTCACCAAAATATTCAGAAACCATTGTAACACTCACCCTCTCTGCATTTTAACAAAAGATAAATTAGGCTATCAGACGGAAAAAAAAATCTGAAAAAGATAAACCATTTAGGTTGTGTATGTCTGTTCTAATAATGCATGTAAGGGGGGACCAAAATGCAAGGTACTTGTCTATGACTCTGCATGTGTCCTACCACTTTCCATTTTTTTTCCTTCAAGGTTTATAGTATAGGTGGTGTTTTTTTTTAAGGAAAAAAAAAATCAAAAGTTAGATATTAAAAATTTAAAACTCAAACTAAATATGGAATTATACACAACAAATAGGCTGCGTTTATTTACAGAGATATGACACTGAGACAGAAACACAGTGACACAAAATCGTATTTGACAGAAGAGATATGGACAGAGACAATGTGTCCAAAGACACTGAATTAGTATATTTTGTATCCATCTTGACAGAAAAGATACAGAGACACTAACAAGGGACACAACTTTTTTTTTTCATTATTATTGTTAATTTTTTATAATTATATTTTTTTATTATATTTTTCATCTCAAATTTTTTAAATGAAAAAAAATGAGATTAAATTAGATTTTCATAATTTATTCTAGATTATCACCAAATAAGATACAAAAACACAAAATTTTGTGTCTATGTCATTATCTTGTGTTCTTAAAAACAAACGAAACTATACAAACATACACTACTTAAAACCATTATCATCAAAATCGGATTAAACCAGTCAATTTAACCGAAAAATTAGTGATGATTTAGTAGTTTATTCAGTTCAATTTGCTAGCAAAATCGTACCTGCATTTACCAATCAATGACAATGATAATCAAGCCCATTAAAAATTAGGCAGGTGCATCAGCGCCCAACTGAAACATAGAAAAAAGTTTTCACCAATACTCTGGCGGTAGAGATTTTGAATTCAATTCCAAAATGTACTTGGCATTTGGCAAGTTTTGAACCTTCAAGCTTGAGATTGGGAAGCTTATTAGCCGCTTGCTTTTGTACACCAAATTTTCTTTTATTAAGTGTTTTCTTAATATTTATTTTGAAGGTTCTAAGTGAGTTGAAAAGGGAGAAGGAGTTGAATCAAGGAACTGTTTTGAGTGTTTAATAAAATAGATTGTCCAGTGTAAATTTTATGAAATTATTTTTATTTTTATTTCGTTTTGCAATAGCAGAATAGTTTGAAATTGAAAACTGCAGAGATGAGAGATATAGAAGATTAATATCAGGATATATCTTGATTCAGCTACAAAATATAATATGATTTATGTCTAATTTTTACTACAATAATGATAAAATTTTTATTATAATTAAAATTGATTATATTATAAATATTAATTCTAAGAAATTTATACTCTTCTAACATATTTAAGCTAATTAACCAAAATTTAAGTAACCTTCGATGCTAACCCAATTTAAATAAGAGAAATGAAGTGCACTCTAATATCAATATATTTTTAAAAATAAATATTCAAATAAAAGAATAAATGTCTTTTGTGTGATCAATTCTTTTTATCTTTTATATCTCTCAATATAAGCTCAATTTTTGACAATTAAAAAATATGAACACATTCAAAAACAAAAAAATAAAGTTGTGTATACGATCTAAATTTTGCTCAAATTTTTTTTTCCTTAAATGAATCTTTTATATATAGAACTTCATCCCTCTTCTTCAATGTTAAAATATTTTTTTTATTAAACTAGCCGTATACTATTTAATTTATATTTGTAACTATTGTCATTGAAAAAAATCTTTCTATCTTTAAGAGGGATTAAACATAATAATTATTCATATAGAATTGTTATCATATAAAAATAATAGATAACGTTTTTTAAATAATTTAATTAATATATTTAACTAAATAATTATCTAATTATTTTTAATTATTATTTTTATATTAAAATATTTGTATGTGAACAGTAATCTTAAATATAATAAGAATAAGATAAGATTCCCCCGTCCACTTCATGTAAGAATTAAGATCCATGTGGAGTGAATCAAATTATTTTTGGGGACAGGATTTCGACCGATGGAGTCCCACAGTCACGACTTTAGCTTGGGATTGATTTGTACTATTAAACAAAGGGGAAAAAATTTCTTATCTAATATCACTAAAAAAAAATCATTTTCAGTTACAAAAGAAATATCTAATAATATAATAATAATTATATATTTTATTTAATTTAAATTTTGTGATAATTATATATTTATCATTATTATTTATAATAATAATTATGTATTTTTTATAATTATTAAAATAGTTTTATCAATAATTATATAATTACTGCTAAAATTTTTTAACGATAAAACTTAAGATAATAATATTTAATTATTAATAAATATTTTAATAATTTTTTATTACCATAAAATATAAAAAAAAATAACCATTCGAAGTAATGTTTTTAGTAATGTATGTGCTCGTGGATATAATATATTGTGGAGGTAAGATTATATATAGTACAAATAAGGTTTTCTTTTTTAAATATGTACTTCCTTAGGAATAATCTACCAAATATTGTGGTTGTGTTTTTTTTTTTCGTGTTTGAATTAAATAATTAATCAATATAATCTTTTTGGTCGCTAACATAAATTGTGCAATCCTTCTTTATTTATTTTTTTAAGAACTTTTTTTCTTATTCTTAACAATTATTTTTTACATATAGTGATTTACACATACAAATCATTTATATTCTTCTTTTTGTTTTTTCTCCTCCTCGTGACACTTCATCTTCTTCTTCTTTTTTTCTTTTTTTTTTTCGTTATTTTTCTCTTTCGTTATCGTCATCACCAACACCACTACCACCTCCTCCTCTCCCTCCTCCTCCTTTTCTCGTTGGACTTTTTTCTCCTTCTTCCTTTTCCTCCTTCTCCTCCACTATCTTCATCATCATCGTTATAGCATCATTGTCTTCTTCTTATAGGTATCGTCGTTATCGTTATTGTCGTTATTGTTATCGTTATCGTAGAAATTTTGCCATATTGATAATGTTGCCTGATCCAAAATTTTTGTCATAAAATTTTCTCAATTTGTGTAGTTGCGATAAATTTCAGAGTAAAACTAAGATATTTAGGTGTATTATTTAAGAATTTTTGATGGATTTATACTGATAAATTCTACATAATGCAAAACTCTTCCTCTTCATCATCTTCATTTTCTGCTACTTCTTCTTTTTTTAATCATCATCACCATCTTTTTCTTCTTTTTTCTTATTCATCTTTTCTTTCTTGTTTTACCCTATCAAATTTCTTCTTATTTTACTCTCTTTACAAGAATAAAAACAAAGAAAAATCAAACAAAAAAGAAGAAGAAACACATAATGCTGCAAAATTACTTGAAAGAAGATGAACTTACATTCATTCAACTAAAAGAAAGAAAGAAATAAGAAAAATGTAGCATTAGAAAAAATATTTTTGTGTAATTGCAGCAAATTTCGGGGTAAAACTAAGACATTTAGGTGTATTGTTTAAGAATTTTTGGTGGATTTATACTGATAAATTCTACATAATTTAAAACTCTTTCTCTTTCTCCTCCTCATCTTCTGCTGCTTCTTATTTTTTTTATCATCATCATCACCGTCTTCTTTTTTTTCTTTCTTATTCATCTTTTATTTCTTGTTTTACCTTCTCAAGTTTCTTTTTCTTTTATTCTTTCTTACCAAGAATAAAAACAAAAAAATCAAACAAAGAAGAAGAAGAAACACATAATGCTGCAAAATTACTTGAAAGAGGATGAATCTACATTCATTCAACTATAAGAAAAAAAGAAATAAGAAAAAAAAGAAGAAAAAATGCAGCATTAGAGAAATTTTTTTTGTCTAGTTGCAGCAAATTTAGGGGTAAAATTAAGATATTTAGGTGTATTATTTAAGAATTTTTAGTGAATTTGTACTGATAAATTCTGCATAATTCAAAGCTCTTTCTCTTTCTTCTTCTCATCTTCTGCTACTTTTTATTCATCTTTTCTTTCTTGTTTTACATTCTAAAAAAAATATATAGTATTACAAAATCAATAGAAAGAAGAGGAGGAAAAAAGTGCAGCAACATCAGTAGTAATAAAAAAAGACGAAGAAGATGAAACACGCAAAAAAAAAAAGAATGTAAAGAAAAAGGAGGAAAAACGTACAGAAAAAGAAAAAAAAGGAGAAGAAAAAACACAGAATACAAACATTGAAAAAAAATATCGTGATTTCATACACACGTTATAAAAATGAGTTTTGTTAAATTATAATTAACTTGTATAAATTTGTATGTCAAAAAGACTTGTATGTATATCTACTCTCTTTAAAATTAATGTACCAACTTACTATTTAAAATTGAATGCTGAGAAGGCACGCGCCACGCATTTCTATCTTTGTAATTATCTTTGTAATGATAATACCTAGCTTGTCTTTTCTTTTTTGGTGTAAATTAAATAACTAGTTTGTTTTGATGCAGTTAAATACGCAACCAAGTTTACATTTTTAAAACTACGTATACTAGATTTTTCTTCTTCTACTTTTTTTTTTTAATTTTACTAGTAAGGTTTCCTCTATATTTTGTGATTAATTTACCTTACATAAAAAGGATTTTGTTAAGAATACTTGTTAAGTTACTTATAATAAATTTTTATTAAATAAGTTAAACGTATTGAAAAACCATTAAAATTTTTAATTTTTTCTTTTCCATAAAATCCTCTTATGTTAGTAATTTAATATATTTGATATTCCTATATTTCAGTATAATAATTATGAAGTATTTTTTGTTTTTTCTCTTCATGAAATGTTAAAACAATAAAAACAATACTATATATGTGACTAATAAAATTTATTATTTTTAGTCAATATTTTAAATTTAAAATATTAAATTTTAAATTCTAATCTTAATAGTATAAAAATAAAATTAATGTAAAAATAAAATATTAGTCTAAATAAGAAGCAAACAAAACTTATGAATGATATGTACGAAAGATCAGTTCTATAAATATGAGTGTTTGTGTTCTAATATTCTAACCCTAAGATAATACTCTTCCTCATCGTCACTCTTTGAGGCCAGTCATCACATACAACATGGTGTCACCACTTGTCCTAATTCTATGCCTTATTACTCTTCCCTTATTCATGTTCTTCTTCTTCCAAAAACAAACAACACTCAAGAACAAAGCTTTTCCACCAGGTCCTAGAGGCCTTCCAATAATTGGAAATCTTCACCAATTAGATGATTCTTCCCTTTATCTTCAACTATTTGAACTCTCAAAGAAATATGGCCCTATATTCTCCCTTCAATTAGGTCTAAGGAAAGCAATTGTTATTTCATCCCCTGAGTTGGCCAAAGAAGCATTGAAAAATCATGACCGTGAATTTGCCGGAAGACCAAACTTAATTGGTCAGCAAAATTAACCTACAACGGGTTAGAGATGATTTTTTCTCCATACAATGAATTTTGGAGAGAAATTAGAAAAGTATGTGTAACCCATGTTCTTAGCTCTAGGCGTGTATCAAGCTTTTCTTCAATAAGAAAATTTGAGGTCGAGCAATGGATCAAGAAAATATCAAGCCATGCATCATCAAAAAAGGTGACAAATTTGAATGAAATGATAATTTCTCTAACAAGCACTATTATTTGTAGGATTGCCTTTGGTAAAAGGTATGAAGATGAAGGAGTTGAAAAGAGTAAGTTCCATGATTTGCTCAATGAATGTCAAGCAATGATGGCTAGCTTCTTTGTTTCGGATTATATTCCTTTCTTGGGTTGGATTGATCGACTCAATGGAATGCATGCCCGTCTTGATAAAATTTTCAAGGAGTTGGATAAGTTTTATCAAGAAGTGATTGATGAACACATGGATCCTAACAGAGACACTTCAAATGGAGAGGATATTATTGATGTCTTGCTTCAATTGAAGAAACACCGTTCATTATCCTTTGACCTCACTATTGATCACATCAAAGCACTGTTTGTGGTTTGTACTCTTTTCTTTTGAATTATTATCCTGTTCGTACTTTTATTTTGTATTTATATATTCATGAGTTTCATTATCAATTTAAATTATTTGACAAAAACATAATAAACTTTTGGAAGTAATAAATATATAAAAAACCTATCCAAAAAAATTAATATATAAAAAAGTAACAAAATAATCAGGGGTGAAACTTAGTTCAGACAACAGGGACCATGACTCTCCTAGTTTAAAATTTTTATAAAAGAGTTAGTAGTATTAATATAAAAAAATAAATGTAGTTCAACTGCTTTAAGTTTTATATTTTTATTTTACGCTCCTAGCATCAACTCTCATTTTTTGTATTTATTCAATCATTTTTAATTTTATATATTAACCTTTTAGATTTAGACTTCAATGGACTTTCATAAATTAAAAGACTTATTAGCTTATTCATACAAATTAAATTAAAATCTTATTCTCATTATTATTTATTATTCTCATTATCAACTAGATTTTATAATTTTAATTGGAATTAGTTGGAGTAAAATTAATTATTTTAAGAGTAAAGTACTAAATTGGTCCCCTATATTTGGGCGTAATTCTATTTTGGTCTTTAAGGTTTAAAGTGTCCTATTTGAATCCAAGGAAGTTTCATTTAATTTCAATTTAGTCCCACTGGAAGACAAAGATAAATAATTAACGAAATGTCCTACATGACAGCAGTATAAGAACAAGGTCAATAATCTAGAGAATAAGTACAAGCTCCAGAGGCACAAAATCAACCGTGAATGCATCAATACATTTATTTATCATTTTTCCTATGATTAAAATGAAATATTTTCTATAAAACTAAAAAAAATGTTAAGTACAAGTAAGATTTTTTGTATATATAAGGCGTCTCTTTTTTGTTTTTTTGGTGACTTATAAGGCGTCTCTTTAATGTTTCAAAAATTCTTTTAGCTAATTTTATTTAGTTTTCTTTTATAGGACACACTTGTAGCAGCAACAGATACAACTGCAGCTACAACAGTTTGGGCTATGACAGCACTAATAAAAAATCCAAGAGTAATGAAGAAAGTTCAAGAAGAAGTTAGAAATTTTGGGGGTCAAAAAGATTTCTTAGAAGAAGAAGATATTCAAAAGTGTAGCTATTTTAAGGCAGTAATGAAAGAAACTTTAAGATTGCACTTACCAACACCACTACTTGTACCAAGAGAGACAAACAAAACTTGCATTATAAATGGGTACGAAATTCCAAGCAAGACTATAGTGTATGTGAATGCTTGGGCTATTCATAGAGATCCTGAAGCTTGGAAAGACCCATATGAATTTTATCCTGAGAGATTCTTAGGTAGTGATATAGATTTTCTTGGACAACATTTTGAGTTGATTCCATTTGGTGCTGGTCGAAGAATTTGCCCAGGTATGCATATGGGACTTGCTTCACTTGATCTTATTCTTGCTAATCTTCTTTACTCTTTTGATTGGGAACTTCCGGAAGGTATGAAAATAGAAGATATTGATACTCAAATGTTGCCGGGAATAACACAACACAAGAAGAATCCTCTTTACCTTATTGCAAAAAATAAGAGTTAGTATACACTACAATAAATTTGGGAGATAGCGGCGGATATTCTGTAGTGGTTAAAAGAAACCGCTGCAAAAAAAAAAAGATCGTATCATATGATGAGTAATTTTAGGCAATATTTATTTATATATATGTGTATGTATAGCCCATCGTGTAACTTAGTTCAAGTTTGTTGTATCTTTTATTTAATTTTCTTATGAAAGTGTAAGACTATGGTTAAATAATATGTATGTCATATAAATTTGCTTGTAATTATAGGATCAATGTAAGATGTATTAATAGATGTATGTGAATAAGTTCTTAATGAAAAATGGTTATGCATTATATATGGGGATTTGGAAAAAGTCCTGGCTTGTCTATCAAAGATAATGAGAAAAACGGAAACCACTTGTATTTTTAAGGAGGAAGAGGATTTATTTATATTATTTACTAATTAGTCTGAGAAATTTTGAGAAAAACCACAGTGGTAAGTCTCAAACTCTCAACATGCTATCAACTTGATCCGGAACATAATCTAGCTTCTTTAATTTATTTTCTTTTTCCCTTTTTGGGTAAATATTTATAACTTTCATGTTTGGGGTGGTTCTCCTTCACACATAATTCCATCTTTCATTGCCACAAAATTTAGCATCATTATATTGACATCAATAATTAATTGTAAAAATTTAATTATTTCAGAAGAATATTTTTTATGATCACTAAACTACTACCAAAAAAGATGTTCAAATATACTTTTTATAGTTATTAATTATTAATAAAAATGTTTAACAATCTTGACAGTCAATGGTTATATTTAATATAATTATTTTTGGCAACCATCTAATTGTTAACAAATTATTGATAGCATTTTTATTAACATTTAGTTATTTTTTACCATAAAAAATAATATTTGTGCATCAGTGCATCAACATCACATCAAGGGACCAAAATTGCATGTGTGCACGTAAATAAATTATATGTGGTCCCATCCTCTTATAAATATAAAATGTATATGGGTGGTCTCAATCTAGTGCTTTCAGAGAATCTATTTTATTAGATACAAATGAAACTATGGAAAACATTTTTATAATTATGCTAAGAGAAATTTTTTACATACAAGTGTTTTCCATACAAGTCATACAAGTTATTTATATTTTTTTCTTTTTTTTTTTTATGCCTCTTTTTCTTCGTTTTTGAAGTGTTTCATCTTCATCGTCGTGTTTCTCCTCGTTCTTCTTTTGATTTTGCAACATTATGTATTTTTTTATTCTTTGTTTATTTTTTCCTCCTAAAAAGAATTATGAGAATATGAAATAAGAAAATAAAGAAGAAGAAGCAATAGAAGATGAGGAGGAGAAAGAGGAAGAGTTCTGAATTATGTATAAGGTGTACTTCAACGAATTTTAGGTGTATTTTTTAAATTCTTTGGGTGTATTTTTGTAATCCTTTGGATGTATTTCTATAATCTTTTGGGTGTATTTCTATAATCGTTTGGGTGAATTTCTGTAATTGTTTGGGTGTATTTCTGTAACCGTTTGGATGTATTTCTGTAATCGTTTGGGTGTATTTCTGAAGTCAAAACGATTTCAAAGCTTGATTTCAGAAACCATGAAAATCGAAAAAAAACGAAACAAGAATACCAGTGATAAACGCAGATAAAACAATGAATGAAAAGGCAAAGAGAGAACGCACGAAGGAAATCAAATTTGGCAAGAAACTCGTTTTCATGGAGGAAGAAGAAGAAGAGTAGGAGAAGAAGAAGGAGAAGAAGGAAGAGGAGGAGGAGAAGGAGGAACGCGAAGCACGCCATAGAAATCGTATATAGGTCAGCGTACTTTTTGTTAAGTTTCTCCTATCTTGTATGACTTGTAAACCAAATAACTTGTATGTGTAGCACTCCTCTTATGCTAATAAGTGTTTTAAGAATACTAGTTAGAGTATTTAATATATAAAATTTACCAAGATACTAATTAATTATAATTTTTTTTATGTAATATATATGAATATGTTTAGTTTCCCCGTCCACTTCATGTCTTCATCCCTGTCGAGTGGATCCAATTATTTTTAGACACAGGATGGACCGATGGAGTCCCACAGCCACAAGTTTAGATTGTGATTGATTTGTACTATTATATACAAAGGGAAAAAATTCAAAAGTAAAAGTTAATATGAACTATAGTGTATATAAAATTGTAGATTATGATCATAGTACAAATAAGGTTTTCTTTTTCTTTAGAAATAATCTACCATTTTTTGCGTTTAATCAATATTACGTAGGTAATCTGAGATAGGTGGATTGAGTTTGAAGGATTGGCTCAAACGTTAGAGGAAGGTGGTCTCCGACTTATTCGCGTTCGGAAGCCGCCGTCCGAGTTATGTGTTTGAAGGAATGGGAGTGGTACCTGCAAAGACACTCCGATGCCTAAGTTAGCAAGGAAGTAAGCAGGTTTAGAGAATATTGGAACTTAGGTTTACCTGAGTGTGCCAGTGTATTTATGGGTGATGATCCAATAATCACCATTGGAGTAGTTCCATTTCTGACCTTTATCTTAGGGTTGTTGAGATATCTCTTCTAGAAGTGGATGAAATATTTTAGGGGACAGTTACCTATTTGAATAAGCGTTATCTGTCAACTCATGTTGAACCCGACCTCTTTGGGGAGGAGCTTATATTGCACCCGACCTCTTTGGAGAGGTCGGCTAGGTGGTAAGGGCTAACCTTTGGATTGGGCCTTTTTGGCTTACTTGGGTTTGGGCCATAATATTGGGTCAGGGTATGAATAGTGTCCCTACTTGAGTCCGATCTCTTAGCTATGAGTTGGATTCGAATAATAATTAAACTCGGGTCCATTCAAGTCGAAAGACGACGTGATTTTAGTTTAAAACCGACGTGATTTTGAATTTATCAAGTGTCGTATCTAATCAAATATCGCATCCGTTTGGGATTTTGCATTTACATGTGGTGGCAGTTACATTGGTGACAGTGCGTTTCTTTAATGACTACGTCGTTTTACTATTATGCCCTAGTCTGTTATAAATACTTTTCCCTCTTCTTTCTTTGTTTTTTTTGTCTTCTCTTCGAAGTTTCTTTGTTGCTCTCTCACTCTTTTTTACACAAAAATTTCTTTTGATCTTCCGTTCTCGGGTGCTTCGTCGCTTTCACCGTGACTGCTTCTCTTCGATTCTACAGAAAAGATTGGTTCTTTTTTTACCTTCCCTTGTCATTTGTGTAGTGCTTTTTTTATTTCTGTTTGGTGTACTTGCATGTTTGAGGGAAGTTTTATGACTTTACTGTCCCTTTATTTGCGATGCGAGGCTTTAGAATTTTTTGCATGTGTATTAGAAATCGCTTTTGTTGCCGCCTGGTGATTCTTTTTCTTATTTGCTTTCGGAAGAAACTGTCTTGTTTTTGGGAGCCCTGTTTTTTAATGATTTTATTTTTCCTTGTAGGTTTTATTACTTTTATACACACTCCCTCATTTGTCGAAAAATGTCTTCTCATATCCCTAAAACCCTCTTGAGATGGGTAAATGATTCTGTACTTATTGAGAAATCTCTAGTGGATACTGACTTCATAACTGAGCTTCGCACCCATCATAGGATTTGTAGCCTTGAGGCTGACGAGCCCAAGAATGAATTAGTAGCCCCGGATCCTGAGGACCGGGTTTGCTATGGGAGATTTACTGATTCTGATTCTCATTTTTTTCTTTATGTACGACTGCCTTTTTACCCGTTTGGGAATTTTTCTTCCTTTTTCTGATTTTCAAATAGAAGTTTTGTCCCACTGCTAAGTTGTCCCTACCCAGCTTCATCCCAATTCTTGGGGTTTTATGAGGATCTACCAACTTGTTAGCCAAGAGCTCGAATTTCCGACCTCTTTAAAAATCTTCTTCTATCTCTTTCATTTGACTAAACCTTTCAGTGCCTCCAATAAACAAAACAAACAGCAGTGGGTGTCTTTCCAGGCTATTCAAGGTCAGAAAGTTTTTTTCATTTTTGACGAGTCCTTTCACGACTTTAAAAACTTTTTCTTCAAGGTCCAGGCCGTAGAAGGCCACCATCCTTTTTTCTTGAGTTAGAACAGCCAGCCCCAATTTTCTCTGTACTGGTCGGAGGCCTCTCGCGTTGAAAAATATAGCCTGGATAATTTGGATGAGGTAGAGGAGGCCATTGTTGGATTTTTTCGAGAGGCCTGGGGGAGAGCTCCAAATCTAGATACTAAGAAATTCCTCATTGGCCCTCTGAGCTTCATCCAATCCGAGCTAGGTAGTTTTTGTTTCTTTGTAGCTTTTTTTAACGAGTTCCGACTTGTGATGTGTTTTCCTCTGATTTTGTAAGCTGATTAACTTTTATTTTTTCTTTCAGAAATGGTGAAAAGTGGATCAAGTGCTGCCTATCAAAACGTCCAGGAAGCAAAGAGGAAGGTCCGTGCCCGAGCTGATGCTGCAAAGGCCGGAGCTTCAAAGAGGCTTCTCTTCCAGGCCAATCATGGTAAATCCTACTACTACCTCCTCTCTTTCTCCTCCTACCTCTGTTCCCCCAGCTCATCCTTCTTCAGAACCTGAGAAGAAGAAGCGCAAGACCTCGAAATCCGGCTCCCCTATAGCTGGAGAGATTGGGTTTAATGGTCTTAAATTTGCAAAAAAGCACATCATCCCTCATAGTCAGTTTTCTATGGATGATGCTTCTCTTCGAAATCATCTTCAGGTTCTAATTTGAGGGGCGATTTGAGCTGTCGGAGTTTGTTCCTCTCTTCTTGATATTTTGGACAAGGCTTTCTTAAGTGCTTCTAGGAAATCCCTAGAGGATCTTGAGGGGAGGATTATCTTATATCAGGAAGAGGAGAAGAGGATGCCGGGGGAGAATGCCTGGTTGCAGGAAGAGCTTGCCCATCTCCAGGAGAGGGAGAAAAAATTGATGGGCCAGTGTGCCATGGCTGAGGGGTTGAAGGAAAAGGCAGAGCAGAATTATGTTAGGCTTTTTTCTGAGAATTTTGATCTGCAGAAGCAGCTAGAGCTGAATCGGGAGGCCTATCAGGACTTAGAGATTCGATTGTTGAGAGCTCGGAGGATGCCTTCAGGGTGTTCATCAAGGAACAAGTCGGGATCATCGCTCCTGACTTGGACCTTTCACCCCTCCATCCAGACAAAGTTGTCATTGATGGGGCAATTGTCTCTCCTCCTCGTCCTGAAACCAATTCTGAGATGAAGACTCGTGGGCAACAAATTGTTAAGTCTCCTCCCCGTGAGGTGGAGCAACAGGAAGGATTCCTGTCGAGCTCTTCTGAAGCTCCGACTTCTGCTGCTGAAGAGATCCCTTCAACCCTTCCGACTCCTGCAACAGACCCGAGTTCCACTCCCCTTGATGACTCTGATCCTTTCCTTGGTTCCCAATGATTTTTAGCTACTAGGGCCTGGCTTGTGGGCCCTTTCGTATGAGAAAAGTAAGTATGTGAGCTGAATTGAAAGCAGAGAGAGAAGAAAGAATGAATTTGATTATGATTGTGCTTACTTGGCAGTTAGTAGCATTGGAGAGGCTGTTGATTCGGATCAAAGGAGTGTTGCCAACTGCATCAACCACTCCTCTGCTTTTCTTCATAATCGGTTTCTTCTTCTTCCAACTGCGGTCGGAGATGAAGTAAGCAAAAGCTACGCACACCAATGCAAAATGGCGCCACCGAAGCCAACGGCGCGAGGGATGAGCGACAAGGGAGGATTGGATAGAGGTGTTACGACGGGTTGGAGGGAGGCACTGTGATAGGTTGAGAGAGGGAGACATCGGCATTGTTGGGGTTGTGTTAGGGTTGAATGAGTTGAGTGAAGAGATGAGAAGACTGAGAGGAGAGGGAGGGACGGAAATTGGGAATTAGGGTTTCTAAACCTTAAATATATAAAGGATAGGAAATGGGTACGCTTTTAAAAAGTGACAAAAAAATTAGTCACGCTTCAAAAGCGTGCCGATTGATACTTTTAGGCCATGCTTTTGAAGTGTGGCAATAAAAAGCATGGCGACAGAATTTTACAAATGTCACCATAACATAACTCTATTGGCACGCTTTAAAAGCCTGCATGTTTTCCTCTATGGCCATGCTTTTGAAGCGTGAAAAAAAAAGCTGGCCAAATTACTATTTAGTTGTCACCCTCATAAAAGCATGCCGAAATAAAAAAAAAAAAACTGTGACCAAATCATAAATTAGTGGCCACCCTCATAAAAAGCGTAGCCATTGACCACTTTTAGCCACGCTTTAAAAATGTGGCAAGAAAAAAGTGTGCCGACAGGCCTTTTTTCTTGTAGTGATGGTGGCAGCATGAACGACGAAGTGGCAGCGACGGTGGCCAACCGGCAGGGCTGCGTTAGATTTTTTTTAAATAAATTAAAAAAAATAGTAGGAAGAAGGAAGAGGACAACATGCCTAGAGGGAGGAAGGAGGCAGCTCCGGCGACACAGGGAGCAGCAGTAACAACGATGGCAGCAATGACGGGAGCGACGAAAATAGTAGCGATAGAGCGACTAATGCGGCGCAAGGAGTCCACGCAGTCTTTGAACGTTGTTGGTAGTGGCCAACTTTGGTGGACTGGTTGCCAGAGGTGGTTTGTTGGGGGAGGGAGAGAGAGAGAGAGAGTAGTTCAGAAATGAGGGAGAGAATGTTCGCGATTCAAATTTAAGGCAAGATTACCATTGGATTTACTGGCGAATAAATTCGACGGTAACACTTTGCGAATGACCAAAACACAGCGTTCCATTAATTCAGATTATTGGCAGATAAATTTGTTGATAAATCTGACGATAATGATCGCGCCAATTTTTATTTTTCCTCCAATTATTACTGACAAATTTATTGTCAGAAAACTAAATCCGACGACAATTTTTTTATTTGACGAATTTATTGCCAAATTCGCCAGTAAAAATTTTTTAGAAGAAGAAGATATTCAGAAGTATTGTTGAAAGAAACTTTGAGATTGCATTTACTAGTATCACTACTTGTGCAAAAAGCTAAGAGACAAACAAAACGTGCATTATAGAAGACTACAAAATTCCAAGCAATACTATGTGTACGTGAATGCTTGGGCTATTCATAGAGTGATAGATATCCTAAAGCTTGGAAAGACCCATATGAATTTTATCCCCGAGAGATTCTTAGGTAGTGGAATTTAGTTAAAGTTTGTTGCATCTGTTTATTTAATTTTTTTAGGAAGTGGAAGATTGTGGTTATGTCATATATTTTTGTATGTAGTGGAATTCTACCACAAAAACAGAAGATAGCGGCAGATAATTAGCAGCTGTTTTGATAATGGTTGCTATTTGATGGATTTTCAGCAGTTTCAATAGTGAATGCGAAAAGAGTAGCTATTTGATTTGATTTTGCCACAAATTAAAAAAAAAAAACGCTGCTAACCTAATTTTTTTTGGCGATATTTTAATTCCCCTTCCCAAAAATACAACACTCAGTACTCAGCAGCTTCAACAAATAAAAAAAAGAAAGAAAGAAATGTTAAGAGAAGAGAGGGAGAAACGGAAAAGGAGAGGAAAGGAAGAAAACGGAGAATACTTTCATGATGACATCTTCACATGAAGTAGCATTGTGAACCATTAGATGAGTTGATAAGGTTAACTAAATATGTTTGATTAATCATCTAAGGATTCACAATGTCATCTTCATATAAATATGTTATCATGCGAGTATTCTCCTATAAATAATTATATATATTTAAATAAGAAGCAAAACAAAGCTTCTGTATGATATGTACGAAAGATTAGTTCTATAAATATGAGTTTTTGTGTTCTAACATTCTAACCCTAAGATAATACTCTTCCTCATCGTCACTCTTTGAGGCCAGTCATCACATACAACATGGTGTCACCACTTGTCTTAATTCTATGCCTTATTACTCTTCCCCTATTCATGTTCTTCTTCTTCCAAAAACAAACAACACTCAAGAACAAAGCTTTTCCACCAGGTCCTAAAGGCCTTCCAATAATTGGAAATCTTCACCAATTAGATAATTCTTCCCTTTATCTTCAACTATTTGAACTCTCAAAGAAATATGGCCCTATATTCTCCCTTCAATTAGGTCTAAGGAAAGCAATTGTTATTTCATCCCCTGAGTTGGCCAAAGAAGCATTGAAAAACCATGACCGTGAATTTGCCGGAAGACCAAACTTAATTGGTCAGCAAAAATTAACCTACAATGGGTTAGGGATAAATTTTTCTCCATACAATGAATTTTGGAGAGAAACTAGAAAAGTATGTGTAGCCCATGTTCTTAGCTCTAGGCGTGTATCAAGCTTTTCTTCAATAAGAAAATTTGAGGTCAAGAAATGGATCAAGAAAATATCAAGCCATGCATCATCAAAAAAGGTGACAAATTTGAATGAAATGATAATTTCTCTAACAAGCACTATTATTTGTAGGATTGCCTTTGGAAGAAGGTATGAAGATGAAGGAGTTGAAAGGAGTAGGTTCCATGATTTGCTCAATGAATGTCAAGCAATGTTGGGTGGCTTCTTTGTTTCGGATTATATTCCTTTCTTGGGTTGGATTGATCGACTCAATGGAATGCATGCCCGTCTTGATAAAAATTTCAAGGAGTTGGATAAGTTTTATCAAGAAGTGATTGATGAACACATGGATCCTAACAGAGACACTTCAAATGGAGAGGATATTATTGATGTCTTGCTTCAATTGAAGAAACACCGTTCATTATCCTTTGACCTCACTATTAATCACATCAAAGCACTGTTTGTGGTTTGTACTCTTTCTTTTGAATTATTATCTTGTTTTAGTATATTCATTGAATACATGGTTTTAATTTCCACTCATAATTGTGTATGTGTTGGTACATATTTAGGGGAAAAGTCTAGAGGGCCAGCAACTTTT
Source organism: Arachis hypogaea (assembly GCF_003086295.3). Lineage (NCBI taxonomy): Eukaryota > Viridiplantae > Streptophyta > Magnoliopsida > Fabales > Fabaceae > Arachis > Arachis hypogaea. Next base: position 110,142,241 of record NC_092047.1, on the reverse strand, counting down.
TCAAATTCTAGCCAACAATGTAACCAGTAAAGAAAAGTGAACTATTGGATGAAATCTCACACCAATCTCATACCATTAAAACCATCATTGATCACAAAAGTTGCTGGCCCTAGCACTCCTCTTTTTATTATCAAAAGTAGGTCTAGAGTTTTAATTCTTTTTAACCTAAGAGACATATAAGAAAAAAATAAAGCTTATGTAAATTAAAAAAAAAAACCCTCTTGCATGAGAAAATTACAAGTATCTCTTAGACATATAAGAAAAAAAATAAAGCTTATGTAAATTTAAATAAAAAACCTCTTGCATGAAAAAATTATATTAGAGATATAATTTTTTATGTGCTTTTTTTATTAGTTTAAATTTTTTAAAAAAGTAATTTTATGATAAACATATACAATGAATATTGTGTAAAATATTTAGAAAAGGTATAAGAATTCTGACATTAATTTAGCCAACTAATTTAAAAATCAATCACCAATTAAAAAGAAATGAATATAAAAATTATTCAAAACTAAAAGCTATAAAAAAATCCAAAATAAAAGTAAAAAGAGCATTTGAAAATCAAATAATATAAAACTGATTAAGGATATAGAATTTAAGATTTAAGATTTAGAAATTAAAATTTAAAATTTATATTTATCAGAGGTAGCTGACTGTGATAGTAGATAATTAATGGTGGTGAATGAAATTGTGATATTAAAAAGAAAGAAAATAAATAAAAGATAAAATAATAATTTTAAAATTAAAATTTGTTGAATTTATTTATTAAAAAAAATTAGTTGATTGAGTAGTTAGTTCCATAGCATGAGATAACTGTAAATATTATCACAAGTATACAATATCTAGTTATGGTAAATATATACCACAATAATAACATATTGTAGTACTGGTAAATATTCTCCATGACTACTGCTTTTACCGTTAAATTTATTTGCTTTGCTAATATTATTTAATTTTCTTTTATAGGACATACTTGTAGCAGCAACAGATGCAACTGCAGCCACAACAGTTTGGGCTATGACGGCACTAATAAAAAATCCAAGAGTAATGAAGAACGTTCAAGAAGAAGTTAGAAATTTTGGAGGTCAAAAAGATTTTTTAGAAGAAGAAGATATTCAAAAGTGTAGTTATTTTAAAGCTGTAATAAAAGAAACGTTAAGATTGCACTTACCAGGACCACTACTTATACCAAAAGAAACAAACAAAACTTGCATTATAAATGGCTATGAAATTCCAAGCAAGACTATAGTGTATGTGAACGCTTGGACTATTCATAGAGATCCTGAAGCTTGGAAAGACCCATATGAATTTTATCCTGAGAGATTCTTAGGCAGTGATATAGATTTTCTTGGACAACATTTCGAGCTGATTCCATTTGGTGCTGGTAGAAGAATTTGCCCAGGTATACATATGGCACTTGCTTCACTTGACCTTATTCTTGCTAATCTTCTTTACTCTTTTGATTGGGAGCTTCCACAAGGAATCAAAAAAGAAGATATTGATACTCAAGTGTTACCAGGATTAACACAACATAAGAAGAATCCTCTTTACCTTATTGCAAAAAATAACAAGGATTTGTAAAGATATGTAAAAGTGTAATTTAGTTGTATCTTTTATTTATTTTCTTTGCTCAGGAAGTGCAAGACTATGATTAAATATATGTCACATATTTGTAGGTATTTTGATAGATATGTATGTGAGTAAGTTCTTAAATAAAAAACGGTTATTGTATTAAAAAAGGAGTCATTTTAGTATAACTATATTATGCTAATTATATTATTTTAAAAAGGAAGCCACTTATATAAAGATGTTAAAAACATCTTTTTTTAAAAGATATTTTTTAAAAATTAAAATTTAATATATATAATCAATTAAACTATGTTATTTTTATTAAAATTAGATTGAACAAATCAGTTTAGCTAAAAAAGTAATAACTTTAATTTTAAACCAATATAAATTAATATTTTTTTATAAAAAATAACTATATTATTATAAAAAATAATTAAAATACTCCTATATATATATATATTGAAAATTCTAAATCATTTCCGTATGACGACTGAGAAGAAAAATGTTAGAATTTAAAATTATCAAAATTAATATATATAATAAGAGTATTTTAGTCATTTTTTATAAGAAAGGTATTGTAGTAATTTTTTATAAAAAATAATATTAATTTAGATCGATTCAAAATTTGATTCACTAATTTTTTGGTCAAATTAATTTATCTGGCCTAATTTTGACAAAAAACACGATTTAATCGATTATATGCATTAAATTTTAATTATTAAAAAATATCTTTAAAAAAAAAACGTTTTAGACGTCTTTATTGGAGTGGCTCCCTTTTAAAAAATATTGTTCAAATTAAAGTAATAATTTTTTTATTATTAAATAATGCTTTTTAAAAAATATTATTAAAATATAAAAAATATAATTTTAATTTTAATAACACTCGCATAATATTATTAATTATTATAACTATTGGAAGATAATCATATTAGAATCCACTTTAAAGAAATGATAGTATATATAGAAATTTGATCCTAACGTTTGTATTATTTTAGTTATTTTTGTAATATTTGAGTTGGTGTAAAATATATATTTGGAGGGAAAAAAAATTATCGTTCTCCTTAGAGATAGAAAATTTTTTTGATAATATCATTATTTTAACTATTATACATATACTTTTCTTATAAAAGTTTAAAATAAAGATAATAAATGGAAGAATTTTTTTAAAAACACAAATAATTCTCAATGTTCTGAGAACTAATAAGTCGACACAATTAGCCGGGCCTTCTATTTGATCCGATTCAATTTATACGAAATCTGTTAACAGAAAATTGGTCATAAACCAGTTGAACCAACGACTTTTTTTAATTTGGATTAAAAAAAAAAAACAAAATTTTGAATGAAACTTTAATTTAAAGTAAAAATTCACATGTAATTATTTTTATGTAAAGTTAATAATTGAAAATATTAAATAATTATTTAAAATATTTCAATCATCAATTTAAATAAAAACAACTGTATATAAATTATTAAATCAATCTTTTAACTGATTCATTGACTAGTTTAGTTTATAGAACTTTTGATAATTCCATATAAGTTTTTGGTGCATACTATAGTGAAAGGAGAAAATGATGAAAAAATGAAGAGGTTTTTTTTTTATAAATAATTAGATACTTATTTAAAAAAATATATTTATTAATTTTTAAAAATAAATTTTTTTTTGGTGACTATATTTATTAATTTTTAAAAATAAATTATACACTCATCTCAATTTTCTCTGTAAAAAAAAAACTTTTTCATTATAGAATTGTGATAGTTTTTTAACGATACAATTATAAAACACGCGGATAATTTTGATTAGTCCGGTTAATTTTTAGACATCTTATCTATAAAGTTTTGAGTAAACTTAAAAAAAAAAATAAAGAATTAAAACTGAATATCAATTGCACTATATGCAGCTCTGCATTATATAGATGCAGAGTTATGTATATTACTAATGTGGGACTGAAGTAACGGTCACAATAAACATTTTTTGATCTTGATTTTTTAACTGCTGCTACTCTACTTCACTTATATCACTTACATTATCCGACCCTTTATAGTAATCGATCTCAGACAGTCGAATAAGATTGTCAATTCAATTTGTTGGAAGTAGAATTGAGTACGAAATGAATTTGAGCACAGGTAGAATAGGATGCGGATTGAATTTCAATGCTACCGATTAAATCATAAAAAATCTTTATTATTAAATGAAGATAATCAATTAATAATTTATCACTTTTGTTTATATAAAAATTAATTTTATATTAGTGATATATAAATGTAATATTATATTTATGTTTGTGTTATTAATTTAAACAAAAACTTTCATGTAGAATTAAATATTTGATGATTATATTATTTATAGGACCATTATGTTATTTGTAGATGATTATTGTACTATTTATATTGAATTTTTAATTTGCATGCTCATTAGGTTATATAATAATATCGCATATTTGTAAAAAAAACTTTGCGAATAGAATCGAAAATCCACAGGTTGACTGCAGTAGGATTAGAGTTGTATTGTTCTCAATTAGTAAATAGAATAGGATTGGATTTTAATAACAAATTTAACCCGTAAATAAAATTAAAGTGAGTTCAAATTCTATCCTACCCTATCTATTGTCAGTCATTTTTAATCTCAAACTCTCAATATGTACAGATACACATACACATAATCTCATCTTTCGTTACCACATAATTTAACATCATTATTGATAACAATAATTAATTATATAAAATTAATTATTTTAGAAAATAGTTTATGTGATCACTAAAATATCAAAAAAGAAGTTCAAATATATTTTTGATAGTTACTAATTATTAAAAAAAATATTTAACAATCTTGACAGTCAATAGTTATATTTAATTATTTTTGACAACCATCTAATAATTGTTAACAAATTATTTTATTGATAATATTTTCATTAACATTTAGTTATTTTTTATCATAAAAATAACATTTGTGTAACATCTAAGGTTCCAAAAATAGGATCGGACTGGCCGATTTAACTGACTTAATCGAAAACTAGTCATCTAACTGGTCTGATTGATACTAAAAATCGATCTGCAAAAATCGGAAAAAGAATTAGACGAATCGATGGTTAATCGGTGAACCGTTTGAACCGTCCACATTTTTAGGCATCCCGGTTCACTACACTATATATTAAAAAAAAAAAAAAAGAAACCAAATCTCTTTCAGTTCTCTCTCATACACGAGCGAAACCCTATCAAAACTGCAGCCACCTTCAAGCTCCAGAACGCGTGCTAGCCTCGCCACTGTCGTCGTCGACAGTGACAGCCCTCTTAAAGGTCTGCTCGGTCCTCTTGAAGGTCAAGCCCGTCATCGTCGTCAGCCCTGAGTTGCTGATTTTTCTGATTTTGTTAAGTTTGGTTCGCTTATAGTTCTCACCGGCGCACCTCAACTTAGTCATGGACTTCTGTCATCGCCGTCGCTCACGCACGTTTGCTTCTCGTCGGTGTTTTTTTGCTTCATCTCTGTTCTCTCTCTCTCTCTCTTTCTCGTAGCTCAGTCATTGTCACCGTTGATAAGCCTATATCCCTCCACAGCTTCTTCAATTTTATTTTTGGGAGTTAATTACTATTTTTCTGGATTTAATTATGTTGATTGTTGATTTTTTTTGGGTTAATTAGCTGTTTTCTAAGTTAATTTTCTTCGATGTTCATTGTTGTTAACAGAGCTGGATTGTTGTTATTTTGTTCTGATTTCTGGTTAATTATTGTTGATTATTGATAATTTTCTGAGTTATTTTTGTGTTATTTTTTCTAATTCTGAGTTAATTTACTAGTTGTTGGCTGGCTTGTTGCCGAGTAAAATTAGTTAAACTTAAGAAAACTTGGTTTGTTATATTGATTCTGATTTATGAGCTTTTTTTGTTATACTGATTCTGATTTTTGTTGTTGGTTCCTGATTTTTTCTAATTCTTCTAGTTCTGAGTTGTTGATGGTACTTTGCTGGGAATGAAAGTGTCAATATGCAATTGAGATATTTGTGTTCTTCAACTGGATTTATCTCTGATTTGATACTGAAAGAAGAGTTTTCAATGGATGCTGATATTGTTATGAATGAATGATCTTGTTTTCAATTGAAGATAAGTGTGTGTTCAAGTCCATCGTTGGTCCAAACCCTATAACAGAACTTTGCTATGAACGAATTATCTTATTTTCAATAGATGCTGACTACTTGTGTAGTTTGTTTGTTACAAAAAGTACAAAAGACTCTTTTGTAATTTGATGTCCACTCAAAATCTGTTTTTCAGTTTTTTTTTTTTTTTATTTTAAATGCTATATAGAATATTTTAAATTTTAAATTCTGTAATTCTAGATTTTTAAATGTTATATTCAATTTTATAATTTGAATTATCTTTATAATGAAAATAATGAAACACTTAATAATAATTATGATTACTGAAGAGTAGTGTCTTTGTTTAGTTAAAAACTTGTTTATTTAATTTTTGAATACCATATTCAATTTTTGATTATATATTAAATTTTTTTATAATTTTATTATATATTTAATTAAATTAATTCAATTATGATTTGATTCTAATTGGACTATTAAATTATTGAACCAATCATTTAACTGGTTCAATAATCGATTCGATTCTCACCATCTTAACAATATCGCATGCATCTGGGGACCAAAGTTGTGTGCACGTGATCAAACTATATGTGGTCTCATTCAATTATAAATATAAAATGTACATGGGCATAATCCTTTTGTCTCAATCTAGTGCTTTCAGAGAATCTATTTTATTAGATATAAATGAAATTTCGGAAAACATTTTTAATTAGAATTATGCTCATAAGTGTTTTAAGAGTATTAGTTAGAATATTTAATAAAACAAATTTATCAAAATAGTAATAAATTATAAAATTTTGAATGTAATGATGATACAATGTTCAATTTCCGCCGTCCACTTCATGTCTGCATCCCTGTCGAGTGGATCCAATTATTTCTAGGGACAGTATGAACCGCGATGGAGTCCCACAGCCAGAAGTTTAGATAGTGATTAATTTGTTCTATTATATACAAAGGAAAAAAAAATAATCAAAAGTAAAAGCTAATACGATCGTATAGCACAAATAATAAGGTTTTATTTTTTAAATACTTCTTTAGAAATAATCTACCATTTTTTGTGGTTTATATATATTTATGATACTGTTTATTACATACTATATAGCCAAATAAAAATATTATTCGTACATTAAAATTAGCTACTAAAATCAGTCATTAATGTATTTATATATAATGATATATGTGATTTAATTTATTTTCAATATATATTTATATTTTAACATCTATTTTATACTGATAATTGATTTTGGTAACTAATTTTAAAATATACGTAACAAATACTAAATATATCTCTAATTAAGATTTGATAAAGTCTTATGTTAGTTATCAAATATCTAATATAATTTTATCTTTTATTTAGATTTGAGACTAACTATATAAAAGTTTATAGTAAAATCTGTCATCAAATTACTTATTCTTAAGTATTAAATAATTAAAAAAAATTATATTATATTATGTATATTCTAATCTTCTAATATTCTAACCCTATGATAATGCTCTTCTCCTCATCACTCGTTGAGGCCAGCCACATACAACATGGTATCAGCACTTGTCTTAATTTTATGTCTAACTCTTCCTTTGTTCATCTTCTTCTTCTTCCAAAAACAAACACATAACAAGAAAAAAGACTTTCCACCAGGTCCTAGAGGGCTTCCAATAATTGGAAATCTTCACCAATTAGATAATTCTTCCCTTTATCTTCAACTATTTGAACTCTCAAAGAAATATGGCCCTATATTCTCCCTTCAATTAGGTCTAAGGAAAGCAATTGTTATTTCATCCCCTGAGTTGGCCAAAGAAGCATTGAAAAACCATGACCGTGAATTTGCCGGAAGACCAAACTTAATTGGTCAGCAAAAATTAACCTACAATGGGTTAGGGATAACTTTTTCTCCATACAATGAATTTTGGAGAGAAACTAGAAAAATATGTGTAGCCCATGTTCTTAGCTCTAGGCGTGTAACAAGCTTTTCTTCAATAAGAAAATTTGAAGTCAAGCAATGGATCAAGAAAATATCAAGCCATGCATCATCAAAAAAGGTGACAAATTTGAATGAAATGATAATTTCTCTAACAAGCACTATTATTTGTAGGATTGCCTTTGGAAGAAGGTATGAAGATGAAGGAGTTGAAAGGAGTAGGTTCCATGATTTGTTCAATGAATGTCAAGCAATGTTGGGTGGCTTCTTTGTTTCGGATTATATTCCTTTCTTGGGTTGGATTGATCGACTCAATGGAATGCATGCCCGTCTTAATAAAATTTTCAAGGAGTTGGATAAGTTTTATCAAGAAGTGATCGATGAACACATGGATCCTAATAGAGATTCTTCTAACGGAGAAGATATCATTGATGTCTTGCTTCAATTAAAGAACCAACGTTCATTCTCCTTTGACCTCACTATTAATCACATCAAAGCGCTGTTTATGGTTTGTACTTTTTTCTTAGCTTTAGAATTATAAAAAAGCTTAAGGGCCATTTTCATTAAATGTACTTACTTTGTTAATTTTATTTAATTTTCTTTTATAGGATATACTTGTAGCAGGAACGGATACAACTGCAGCCACAACAGTTTGGGCTATGACCGCACTAATAAAAAATCCAAGAGTAATGAAGAAAGTTCAAGAAGAAATTAGAAACTTTGGAGGTCAAAAAGATTTCTTAGAAGAAGAAAATATTCAAAAGTGTATCTATTTTAAAGCTGTGATGAAAGAAACTTTAAGATTGCATTTACCAGTACCACTTGTACCAAAAGAAACAAACAAAACTTGCATTATAAATGGGTACGAAATTCCAAGCAAGACTATAGTGTATGTGAATGCTTGGGCTATTCATAGAGATCCTGAAGCTTGGAAAGACCCATATGAATTTTATCCTGAGAGATTCTTAGGTAGTGATATAGATTTTCTTGGACAACATTTTGAGTTGATTCCATTTGGTGCTGGTCGAAGAATTTGTCCAGGTATGCATATGGGACTTGCTTCACTTGATCTTATTCTTGCTAATCTTCTTTACTCCTTTGATTGGGAACTTCCGGAAGGTATGAAAATAGAAGATATTGATACTCAAATGTTGCCGGGAATAACACAACACAAGAAGAATCCTCTTTACCTTATTGCCAAAATTAACAAAGAAGTGGAATTTAATTAGTTAAAGTTTGTTGTATCTTTAATTTAATTTTCTTAGGAAGTGGAAGATTATTGTTATGTCATATATTTTTGTATGTGAATAAGTTCTTAATGTGTTAAGAAAAAGTCTTCGCTTGTCTATTAATTAATGAGGAAAAACATACACTTGTATTTTAAGGGAAGAAGAGGATTTATTTTTTCTACATGCATTTCACCATCAAATCGTGCTTTATTTGATCCTATCGTTTGAATTGTTTGTTTATTTTTATAAGAATTTAGTTGGTGTGAAATACATATTTGGAGGAAAAAATATCCTCGTTCTCCTTATTAGAAGTATTTTTTGGTAATCAAATAAGTATTTGTATGATAGTTAAAAATAATGATAATAAATAAAATATATATTTTTTAAAACAAGGATAATTCTATATGTTCTAAAAATTGAATTGGATCTATTAGTTTGATCTAATTAATAGGGAATCGACTTCTCAATCTGATTCCGTTCGATTCATATACAAAATTTATTTACATAAAACCGATAAAAAATTTGGTTAGACAATTGCGATTTTTAATTTCCTATTTAAAAGATTTTTGAAATTAAAAAAAAAAACCAAAATTTTGAACCCAATCCTAGCTAGTTTAACATCGAGTTGCCTATTCTCTTCTTTGCTAGCCCTCGTCAATCTCTTTGTAGCATGCAACCCTGTCAGTGTTGTTCCCTTCTCTTTCTTCTTATTGCGTTGTTAGCTTCTTTAATTTCTTGCCTCTTGGTCATGCCTCACTGTTGCCCACTGCCTCGTCATCGCTATTGTGATGGTCGAGACACTATAAGAAATACAGGAAATTTCGGTGGATTATTTACTATTTGTGCCAGTTTAAAATTGTCACAAAACCCAATTTCAGCGGTTTGTAACGCGAGTAATATATTTTGCATCAGTTATCAACAACTGTTGGTATAATCACAGCTAATCATATATATTGCATCAGATTATATTGAGGCAGTTAGCAACCACAACTATAGGATTAACCTCATGTTTTGTGACGGACACAAACCGCCACAATCCAAATCGGCTAATTTTTTTAAAAAAATTTCGGCGATTACCAACCGCCGCAAATTTTCTTTGGTTCACTATCGGATGGACGGAATAGGCATAGAGATGTAGTTTCAGGGATAGCATCACCACTATGCGGGGGAATTAGAGAGTCATCATGGTGGGAGGTTGAAGCCACAAGGGCTATTGTTTGAGGCTGTTGATGTGTTGTTTGTAATTTTAACTTTTTTATGAAACGACCTATCCTAGACATTTTAAATTCCTAATATCAAGATGCAGGGTCATCACCTTCTTGCAATTGATTCAAACAACATTAATAAAAGAATAAATTGTTTCAAGTTATTAACCCTGTTACATCAAAATAACAACAGCATAAACAATGCAATGAATTACTGCACAATAGTATTATCTATGTAAAATAAATAAAAAATCAGCAACCATAATCAAGGCTAAGTGAACACTGTGCAAATCGCCAGAAAAGTCAACATATCTTCTGTCAAATGTTTTCTAGGTCTCACTGTCCTTAGGATGCTTTAAAGAACTATCAGAATTAGTACCTTTCTTATGCCACAGCACATCCACGGATGTCTTGCTGGACATGAATAATCACTGCAATCGTGAAATAAGAGGAAAGTCATGAACAATATTCGCCGCTTGAGATTTCCCATTTTTTTTTGACAACCACGTTGATCTTTACTATAGAATTCTTCCTGGTCTTTTGCTTCCATCTTGATGTCCCACATCGTTTGCATCTAGACAGGTCTTGGTCGTAACCCTAGTATAGTATGCAGTCATTTGGACATGCATTTATCTTCTTGTACGCAATACCGAGTTTTCTTATGATCATCATGGCATTGTACAATGTATTCGAAATCTTTGCATGCTGAAAGGCGTCCCCCAATAACTCTAAAATCAAACTGAGTGCCTTATTTCTCACTCAATACATACACTTTATATGATAAAGCCTCACAGACAGATTCGAGAATCTTGAGCATCCCGAATATAATTTCTGCTTGCCATCTTCAAGTTGGTAATGAAAACTATGAGCCTTGCGACTAGGTTCTTCAAATAAGTACAGTAACTCCTCCGCACTGTCTCCAACATGTTCATTCATTGAATCTTCATCATCACCATGTAGTACTGGAAAGTTGAATACCCCATGAACTATGTCACGCATTGGATCTTCTGAGTTTCTAATGGGTTTTAATTCTTGTCTACTGCTGGAGCTCTCTTCTACGATCTTCTCACCGTGATGTAACCAAAATGTATAACTAGGGGGGAAGGGTTTTATCAGCAGATGATCGTACGCATTCTCTCTAGTTTTGAAAAACCAAAAACCTCACAAAGAATATGGACAATGTATCATCCCATCAGATGATGCATTAGCAAATGCAAAGTCTAGGAATCAATTCAAACCATCCCTATATTCTGCACTATCTCGTGGCTTTGAAATCCAACTTTTATCAATATCTAATTTAATAAAATAGCACACACAAAAATATATAATTAATAAAGTCAAACTACCAGGCAAAATAAAAAAAAAGGTTGCAACAAATGATATATATATATATCCTTTTAAAAATAAAATGGGAGAGAAATAAACTTGTTAAATTTGGGCTATGTGTCAAAATAAATAATTATATTTGATCACAATTAAGTAATGGGAGAGTAATCAATTAATAAATTTGATGATTTCTTACGAGTAATCCTACAGAGAGAGCGAGAGAATAGCATAAAAAGAAAACAGACACATAATTACTTGCATCCCAGATAATATGTAGCATACGAAAGGTATTGAAAAGGTTGCTTACTCATTGAAAAATTTTGCACTTTCTAAACAAATTAATGGAAGAAAGAATTGCTGGTTTCAAAGCCAAAAAAATGAAAGGAAAAAGAAAATCTTCCTTGAAAAATAAAAAAAAAATAAGAAGAATAAAAGTTAGGGAAACATATGTAGGGGTGGCAAACGGGCCTAAACCCGCTGAGCCGGCCCGCATAACCCGTCAAAAAAGGCAGATCGAGCTGAAAAATTGGGACCGCCAAATAGCAAAAGTCCGCCTAACTCGCACCGCTTAAACCGCAGGATTTGGCGGGCTTTGGCGGGGCGGGATGGGGCCCCCGCCGGGTTTAGTGTTTTTTTTGGCAAGGGGTGATTTTTACAATTTTTTTGCCAAAATCCAACTTCTCCCCACCCAACTTACAAGAGAATGAAGATGAAAATTGAGTGTCTTGGATTATGTTCATTTTGTTTTGGAGACAATATTTATAATTATATTTTGGATTATGTTTATTTTGCTTTGGAGACAATATTTATAATTACAAAAACTTTAATGTTTGTGAATATAAAAATTATAATTTTGTTATGCTTTTAAAATTATAAATTTATTAAAATAATTACGAAATTATATATATTATTTAATAGTTAATAGTAAAAAAAATAGAAAATTTGGCGGGTTGAACCTACCAGCCCGCGGTTAGACGAAGCGGTGTGGGATTTTAGGACTGTCTCACTAAACAGGGTGGGACGAGCTAGTCCACCAAAAGACGGGCTTTTGGCAGAACAAAGCGGGCTTTCTCACTTGCCACCCCAAAACATGACACTTGATAATCTTTTTAATTTTTAAATTTTATCCTATACAAAATTGAAACAGTATAAGGAGTTGGTTTCTCTAATAACATATTAATTGAAGTAGTACAAGGACTTGGTGTCTTTAATAATCATAAAGCTTTTTAAATATACATATACATTAATTAAAGTTTTAGAATCATACAAATATTTTCATTTGGTCATCCCAGTCGTGATTTATATCTTAATAATAGATAAAATAGTTAACAACAAATTCTTTATAAGAAAATAATAGCATGCTAATTAAATAATATAAAGCTATAGTCCAAATCCATGTGTTAAACACATAAGTGTATTTCTTCTATTAACTATAACGTAGGAAGCATAATGCTAGGTTCAGGATATAGCTCATCTAGCAGTGTTATTGATCCAAGATATATCTCTAGTATAGTTTGATTCTAAAATTCCCAGGTTCCAAATCTTAGAAATCAAATTCAGCAACTCAAACTTATACCATCATCGACTAAAAAAACAAACATTAACGTTCAAGATTACTCAACCTCTTATCATCATTTATTATCCTCAAACTCAGATTACAGAATCAAAATTCAATCATTAACGATAAATCTCTAGCTCAAGCATTCTTCATTTCTTCTAATAATCAAAGAATTACTTTTTCTTATAGTTCCATTGATTATCAAGTATTATTGAAATTGAATCAATCAAAGATCCAACAAAGATAAACAAACCATTAAACAATCGTTAATTATTCATATTTATTTACTCAAAGTAAAAAACTCAATATAAAACACATAATAAATTAAAATAGTAATATCTTCAAATTCTTTAACTCTAAATAGCTACAATTAACCTGAATTAATAAAAGATATAGACAAAATCTAAATCAAATTAACCTAAAAGCATAATCTAAACTACGAAGATATAGAAAATTTTAATGAAAATAGGATAATTAAAATTTAGATGGAAGAATGAACTAGTGACAGGGGAGAGGCGGCGATAGCTCAGATCGCACACGATGGAGGAGGGAGTAAAGGTTTCACGCACAGTAGAGGAGAGAGAAAAGGTCGACGACGGTGAGAAGAGGATGTCTGGGCAGCCACGCGATTCCACGACAGCACATGGGTTTCGCACACTGTGGAGGAGGGATTAGGGGGTTTCACGCACTGTAGAATAGAGGGAAAAAGGTCAATGGTAGTGAGAGGAGGATGGGTTGGCAGCCACGCGACTCCACGGTGACACAGCGGGGCACGGTGGAGCAGAGAACAGGGGTTCATACGCTTTCACTCTCCTTTTACGGGTTTCTATTTTTCTTGATTTTGGGTTCTCTAATCTTATGTTATTAACACAACGACCAATTATGATAAAGTGTTTGGGTTAGCGGTGGTTCTTTATGAAATCGATGCTAATCCATCCGATTCTGCATCATATTGAAGAGCTCAGATGTCAATCGCAGCTATCTTGGCAATTTGCAGCAGTTAGAAAAACGGTAGGCAAGTTTCCGCTGCTATGTTCCATGTTTCTTGTAGTGAGAATAATGACTTGTTAGGAGAAGTCACGTAAGTACTATAAATAGCATAAGCTAGTTGTTTGAGCCAAATACACAACACAATGGTCACTATTTATATTTCGTCAAAACCATATATTCCTTATCAAGCAAAACAAAATTTACCTACTTCACCTCCTACCTCTATTCCTATTTCAGGAATTGAAATTCATCTTCTAAATCCATCAACTAATACTGATTACTCTACTACTAATACTTATTCCATGGTCACTTGCTTAAAATAGTTTAGATTTAGTGAATAGTGTTCCTAAGACTGTCTCTCAAGTCATGAAAACTCCTCATTGGTTGTAGGCCATGAAGAAAGAACATGCTACATTATTGGCAAACAAAACATGGCATTTTGTTCACCCACCACAAAATGCACCTATCATATGATGCAAAGGGTGTTTGTAATTAAGCATGGCCGAGATAACTCAATTAAGAAATACAAGATCAGGCATATTGCAAAAGAATGCCATCAAATAGAGCGTATAGACTATACATAGATCTTTAGTCCTGTAATTAGACCCACTACCATCAAAATCATTTTATCCTTATCCATTTCAAAAGGTTGATGCTTGCGGCAATTTGACTTTAATAACGAATTTCTTAGTGGGGACCTCACTAAGCATGTGTATATGATTCCTCTCTTTGGCTTTTATTCAGGTACTAATGGTATGGTGTGTAAACTTGACAAGGCCATTTATGACCTAAAACGAGCTTGGTTTCTAAAACTTCAATTTACTTTGCTTACTCTTGGTTTCTCAAATTCAAAGACTGATACTTTTTTTTTGTTAGAATTTCTTCTGCCTTTACTATTTACATGTTGGCCTATTGGTGCGGAATTTAGAATACCACAACTGAACTGGCAAGTGCATCGGGTCGTACCAAATAATACCTCAGGTGAGTGAGGGTCGATCTCACGAGGATTGATGGATCAAGCAACAATGTTGAGTGATTTACTTAGTTAGACAAGCAAAATGGAGTGTTTTGAGTTCAAATTGCATTAAACAGTAATTCAGAGAATTTAAGAAAGCAAACAGTAAATTGGTTGTGAGAATTATATGAGAAAAGAGTTAAGGTTTTGGAGATGTTGAGATTTTCCGATTAACAATTCTTGTCAACTACCTTGATTATGCAAAAGATTCAATTCATAGCAAACTTTAAGTGATTAGATTCCAATTCCTTGGTCATTTAATCATCTTCTAACTCAATTAACTGCCAATTTCTTGATCACTTAATCTAATTAGAGGGTTTAGGTTCAAACCCTAGTTCATAAGCTACACAAAACCCTAAAGATCCAAAGATGATATGATTATATGTCACGTATCACATTAAATTCAGATAATTAGAGAGTTATGAGAATTCAGTTTCAAGTTGTTATTCAGGTGAGATAACTTTTTCAAGTTTCAACAAGAATTCAATTTAGAAGAGAGTTATTTTCCAATACACTCTAATCCGTAGGATGAAGAACGAAACTGATTCTTGAATATAAATCAATACATAAATCAGAAGTAGAAAATAATAATTATTAATCCATCATAGGAGGTTTAGTTGCTCATGGTGCGAAAAAATTCTAGCAGAGAAAAGCGTGTAATTCTGAAAAGTGTGGAAGAGGAGGAGAAGCCCTAGGCCAAGATATCTTCTCCTTTTATATCTAATCCTAATTAATGTAAAATATAATTTCTAAAACCTAAAAATATCTTTTCTTAATTCAAAACTAATTTTAAAAACTAAATTAAATCAAAAGATTTTGTGAAGATCACGCTGAAACCCTTCGCAATCAGCATTCTGGTGCCAAACTTGAGTCAGGTGAAGTTTGAAGCCACGTTCATGTAAGCCTCTCACGTATTGCCACGTTTCTAGTGCCAAACTTAGGGTTTCTGGCATTTGGCGCCACCTGGGTAGCAACCTTTTTACGCTGTACGAGGTCCCTGGCGCCAAACTTGAGGTTTCTGGCGTTTGGCGCCACCATGGCAGAGAAAAATTATAGACTATTATATATCGTTAGAAAGGTTTGGAAGTTGACTTTTCAATGCCACTGGAATCGCATCAATTGGATCTCTATAGCTCAAGTTATATTCGTTGGAGTGTGAGGAGGTCAATGTTGACAGCATCCACGAATTCTCTTTGCACTTTGCCAAACTCGCCCGAATGCCACCTATGATAAATCAGATTGCACAACTCAAAGTAGCATTCATGGTGGCTTAAAATACCTAAATTTTGATTTAATTTAACAATTTCACATGTAAATTTACAAAGAAAAGATAAGAAAGATGCTCATGCATCACCTATGTTGATGACATAGTCATCATAGGTAGTGATAACAGTGTAATTGAAAGTGTTATTGCTAAATTGAATTCAATTTTCTCTCTTAAAGACTTAGGTTCTTGGTTTATAATTTCACTTCATAGATAATGGATGCCTTTATGTCACTCAAAAAAAATGTTTATGATCTTCTGAAAAAAGGCTGGATGAATATGTCCAATTCTGTCCCTACTTCAATGCTACCTTCATTCAAACTTACTGTCCAAGGAAGTGACATTTTTGAGAATTCTACTTTGTACAGATCAATAGTAGGAGGTTTTCAACATGCAATTTTAATACATCCTGAGATAGCTTATGATGTCAATGGGGTTAGTTAGTTTATGCACAATCCTCTCCAACATCATTGGACACTAGTGAACATAATCCTTCAATTCTCTAAGAGTTCTGATTATAGAGTGTTTGCCTTTGCATATGCAAATTGAGCTGCGGATGATAGAAGATCCATTAATAACTATAGCATATAGTTAGGACCGAATCCAATCTTCTAGAGTAGTAGATCAGAAAACAATAAGTCGTAAGCAGATCTTCGACAAAAGTTGATTACAGGTGGTTGACAGAGGTAATAGTTGAGGTTATTTGGGTTCAAAAGTTGCTTGGAAAGCTCAATGTTAGATGTCCAACAGCTCCAATTATGTACTGTGATAATCTTGAGGCTATGTTGCTATATGAGAATCCAATTTTACATAGTCGCAGCAAATATTTTGAAGTTGACTTACACTATGTTAGAAATAAAGTTAGCAAAGGATTGGTTAAAATAGTTCACATTGCTTCTCATTCACAAGTTACAGATTCTCACCAAGCCCCTATTAATCATTGTATTTGATAATTTGGTTTACAAACTAAGGATTTTACATGCTCCAACCCTTAGTTGGAGGGAGGTGTATAGGGGTGGCAGGAGTACCCGAACCCGCGGGTACCCGACCCGCCCCAACCCGGTCGGGGCGGGTTTAAACCCGACCCAAAGCGGGGCGGGTTTTGACCGGGACGGGTGGAAGAGCGGGGCAGGGCGGGGTCGGGGTCAGGCTAAACCCGCCCCTACCCGCCCCGGAGTACATATATATATATATATATACCATTTAAGTTTTTAGGGTTTCTATTCCTTATAGCCACCAGCCTAACCTAACACTACTCATTTCATTTTTCCATTCCATTTACGCGTTTCACCCTCCCCAAAGAACCCTAGCGGAGAAGATTGAAGACTGAAGAGGGAAGGAAATTAACTTCCTCTTCTCCGTAGTGAACCTCAGATCTAGTGACCTTCACTGCGCCATCGAGCCTTCCGCCGAGCTTGTCGCCGTTGCTGCACTGCCGTCCTGCCGAGCCCGTCACCGAGTCGCTGCCACTGCGCTGTAGTCCTGTTGGTGCCGTGTCGTCGCCTTGCTGAACCCTCAAATTCACTCATCATTGGCTCCTTGCTGCACTACCAAAGCTACTGAGTGAACCCGTCTTTCTCACCATCTTCCTCCAAGTGGTAAGTTTCCCTGTTTGCTGTCTCTGCGCTGCTCTCCTAGAGATTGCCTTCACAGTATCTGTAGCTTTAATTAATTTTAATTTCATAGTTTTAGTTAGAGTTTAACTAGTTAGAGACTTAGAGTTTTTACTGTATTCCCTGTTTGCTTGTTAATTTTAATTTGAGCCTTTTTGATGTGCCTACTGCCCAGTGATGAATTTAAATATTGTATATCAATTTATATGAAACTCTAGCATAATAGTCACATAAACCACAAAAGATAACACCATTGTAATGCCATATTCAGATTATGGACTTTAGGCAGTAACGGAAAAATAGAAGAGAGAATTAAGACTATCAGTAGTATAAAAATATATAGGTGTGGGTCAAATTGAGTATGTTGTGCTATGATACAAAAACAAAATACAAAGCACTATTCCCTATTTATAATAATATTACAAAATCAAATCTTATTTAGATGAAGAAACAAATCTGAAGTATAAGGAAAATATAAACATGAATCCTAAGAGATAAACTGATAATGTAATATTTTAAGATATGATATGAGACATTATGTGATACTATAAGATACAGTATAGACATTTCTAAAATTTCAATTTATTTGTACCTCTCAAGCATTTACAGTTCTAAATTTTCAATTTATTTGTACCTCTCAAGCATTTACAGCTATAAATGTAAACAGATCCAATTTTAATATAAGAGTGGTGTTTTCTCTTCTATTTTTTTGCTTATTGTAACCAAAGAACTTCATATATTTCTAATTTAAATATTTAAAAAGTTTGATCTATTTAATTTGTGGTTGGTTAATGATTAACCATAGCTTTATAAAACTTGATGCATCTAATTCCCACTTTGATGGCAACTCCCCTGAAAGTTGATTTTAGAGCATACCTATGGTGAAGACAATGCATGCTTATTCTGACTAACTTGCTGAGTTTTGTGCTAAGCATTATGATATTGCAAAAATTTGGAAGCATATAGACATGCACCTCATTATTATGGACTACAACTATTGGTGGATGAGATAGGTGTTGAGGTTTCTAAGATTTAAGCTTTTGTCCTTTTCTTTATGTTGTACCCAAAAAGCAAAAGAAAACTCATTTTTCCACTGCATTAACACTTGCTGCTTTTCGAGATTAAGCTCACCAGAATAAGTAAAGGATATCAAATCGATGAAAAGAAAATGTATTGCATCCTTAAAAGTAAATTGCTACTATTCTCCATGAATTACTTAGCGGTTGGAATTTCTAGAGTTTAAAGCTAATGCTAAATATTAAACAATAGCAATATTTGTATTGCATATCTCTGTCCCTCAAGATACATGTTATGGCTCTTCCCTTTCTTACTTTGCATGAAAAATCTTGTATGCTTAATTGAAATGAACTGATCTTGTTTGCATTTCATGTGGAAATTTTATAAAGCTATATCTTCTTCATTCAACTATTGTGCTTTAAGGAAAAAAAAATATTTTGCTTTGGTTCTGGTTATGGTTGCCTGCTGCATAGTTCAATGACTATGTCAAGTGGTTTATGTGGTTTATTATGATTTTTAGTGTACTTCACTTTGTGTTTACTTATCTTAGTGGCTTAAACTTCCAATTCTCTACTATTTCACTTATGCATTCTGATCTTTATGCATTCATTGGTTGGATTTATGTTAATTTTATACCCTTAGTAATTTTAATTTTATTGATATAGGTAGTTTCAATATAGGTTTGTTAAGATAATTTCATGGCTAGTAATGCTAGAGAAGACACACAAAGCAATAATTTTCCTACCGATATTGAAGTTGAAGTTCAGAGTAATGCTAATCCAACTTCAGAAACTCCACAACCAACGGATAATAATACCTCAAATCCAGAAGGATCAAATCCTGTTGAAGGTGACAATAAGGCTAATGTTAAGAGTGCTTATTGGGAGTATTTTGATCGTTTTAAAGTTGAAGGTGAATGGAAGGCAAAATGCAAATTTTGCAAGAGTGTACTTAGTGCAAATCCGAAGAATGGTACTAAGTCATTGAGAAACCATGTGGACCGCTACTGTAAAAGAATAAAAGTGATGAACTCAAGGCAATCATCAATTGTTGAATCACTAGCAAAACAAGCACATGTGCAAAAAGTAAATGAAGATGGCTTTGTGTTTGATCCTTCAAAGACAAGAAAGTGTGTCGCCGAAATGATTATCCTGCATGAGTATCCTTTGAGTTGTGTGGACCACCATGGACTGAGGCGATTGGTTGCATCAATGCAACCAACATTTAAAATGCCTAGTCGCAACACGGTTAGGAAAGACATCTTGAAGATGTTTGGGGATGAGAAGCTGAAGCTAACTCTTCAACTAGATGAAAATGATAGCAGAGTTGCAATAACTAGCGACATGTGGACTTCCAATCAAGAAAAAGGTTACATGGTTGTCACAGCTCACTATATCGATAGTTCGTGGAAGTTGCAAATGCGCCTATTGAGGTACTTCATAAACTTCTATATATTGTGTTGTATTAGTATGTTGACATCTAAAATGCATGCATCTTTGTTTTATTTTTCAGCTTTTGTTATGTTCTTTGTCCCCATACAAGTGAAGTTCTTACTCAAACATTGATGAAAATATTGTTAGAATGGAATGTTGATAGAAAACTGTCTACTGTTACATTGGATAATTGTTCTACTAATGATGCTATGATAGATGAATTGTTGGGGCGGCTAGATTCTTCATTCTTGATGTTGGGGGGTAAATTGTTGCATATGCGTTGTTGTGCTCATATACTGAATTTGATTGTGAAGGATGGTTTGAGTATAGTTAAGGAAAGTATTGAAAAGATTCGTAGTAGTGTATTGTATTGGACTGCAACGCCGAAAAGGAACGAAACTTTTGTTAGTTGGTTTGCTAAAACAGCGATTCCATTTACTAAGAAATTGGTTCTTGACTGTCCGACTAGGTGGAACTCAACTTATTTGATGTTAGACACTGCATTGTTGTATAGAGCTGTCTTTCCTAGGTTAAGACAAAAGGAACCCCAATATAAAACTGTGCCAAGTAATGAGGAGTGGGAACTTGCCAAGAAAATATGTGATAGATTGAAGTTGTTTTATGATGTTACTCAACTGTTTTCTGGTTCTAAATTTCCGACTGCCAATCTTTATTTTACTCTCGTTTGTAAAATAAAAGTCTCATTGGATGAATGGCAACTTTCTAGTAATTCTTTAATTGCTAATATGGCATCTAGTATGAAGAAGAAATTTGAGAAGTATTGGGATGAGATTCATGGCATTATGGGTGTTGCTGCTGTTTTAGATCCTAGGTACAAGATGGTTGGGGTTGAATTTCAATTTGGAAAAATGTATCCAGATCCAATAGAATGTTCTAAGCAAGTTGACAGAATTCATCAGTTGTGTAATGAGTTGGTTAATGAATACAATCAAAAAATGAGTTCTGATGTGTCACATGTTGGTACAAAAGAAGTTGATGAAAGTGGAAATACAAGCGTATTTGGGGGTGATGATTATATGGTGTATCTTAAAAGAAGAAAGATGACAAGGGGTTCATGTGTGAATGTTGAGTTTGATCATTATCTTGAGGAGGACATTCATCCTCCAAATGATCCTAACTTTAATGTTTTGAAATGGTGGAAGAACAATCAAATGAAATTTAAAGTTTTGGCAAAAATAGCCAAGGATATATATGCCATTCCGGTATCCACTGTTGCTTCTGAATCTGCTTTTAGTACAAGTGGTCGTGTGATTTCTCCTCATCGCGGAAAGCTCAAAGAAAGCATAATTGAAGCTTTAATGTGTGGCCAAAGTTGGCTGTGGGCAGCTTTAGGGAATAAATGTGACATATTACTTAATATTCATTTATGTTAATTTTTTACATTATAGTAATTATTTTATTAATTGCTATCTCTTTTGATTTTTAGGTTTAAATCTTGATCTTCAAACCTTTAATGATGATGAAGATGTGGAAAGTGATCAAGAATAAAGATTGAAGACTTTTTAATATTTTAACGATGTAATTTCTTTATGTTTGTATTTTAATTAAGTTATTTGACATTGTATGGACCTTTTTAAATTTCAAGTTATTTGATATTATATGAATCTTATGTTTGTATTTTAATTTAATTATAAATTTTAAGTTTGTATCTTAATTTATAAATAAATGTGTAAAAAATAAAATGTCATTTAATTTTTATAGGGGCGGGTAGGGGCGGGGCGGGTACCCGTGGGGGCGGGTTAGGGTACAGGTATTTACTACCCGCGGGTAGGGGTGGGGCGGGTAGTAGTGGAATGCAAGGAGGGCGGGGCGGGGTCGGGTAGGGCTAAAACCCGCCCCTACCCGCCCCACTGCCACCCCTAGAGGTGTAGAGCATAATAACTTAGGAGAGATCACTTAAGTAATATAAATAGCATAAGCTAGTGTGAGTCAAATACACAACAAAATAGTATTGAGTAATGAGTCTATAATTCACTAATACTAAGTATAACTCTGATTTCTCTGTGTTTCTTGTATCTCAAGCTATTCGAGTTTTACTGCATAATTTTGCAGAATCAATTCTTCATTTGATCAACAAACCTAAGTCTTGAATCATCTTTACAGTGACTCCGGTGATGTTGTTTTGCCTTTCCAGTTCTGACAAGTTCTTCTCATCCGCAAGTCTTATCTCCATCATCATTTCTAGTCATTGCTCTACGTGATGTCGTTCTTCTCTTCCTCATCCAAGTTGTCGTGAGTTCTTTGATCTCCTCTTTGCCCTTCGCATCTTTATCATTTAGCATAATTAACTTGTTTGAAGACATCTTCGCGTAAAAATGATATTGTGAATTGTTAGATGATTAAGTTAAATATATTTGGTCAAATATGTCAAATTATTTAACGGTTCGCAATGCCATTTTTATGAGACTATCCACCTTTTGATGTTGTATATTTAATTTGCCTTTAGATAGTGGGGTAGCCGTCCAGTCGTCCACAAAGTTGCCTCCTTGTTGATGATGATGTTCCTACTTTTATTGATTATTTGGGCCACGTAATTTTTTGTTCTTGTTGTTTATAGGTTAAATATCTCTGCATTTTGATTTTATTTTAATTATGAATTTTGATGTGTTAATAATATGTAAGTTTAACGATGAAGATATTATTATGTGTACAAGTAACATGTTGAATTTTATTGATATTAAATTAATAATTTTATAAATTTGTCAAAAATGATATTGATACCTTAAATAATTTCATTAATTAATTATTTAAACCAATTCGCGCGGCAGGACCACTACTTATTAGTGCACATCTTGGATGGTTATGAAATTCCAGCAGAGAGACATTGATTGGTGCTGGACCAAGATTTTGCCGTGAAATGCATATGGCAATTTGCCCAGCTCATGTATGTTCTTGATTGGTTTGATATTGAGAAAAATCAAGACATTGATTCTGAATTGATTCCGTGATTAACTATCTTTTTTTTTTAAACTTAATTAAATATTTGCAATTGGAGGTATATAATTAAGGCCTTGGTCTATCTTGAAAAATGAAGTTAATTTTTATAATTGTTGTGATAAGTACGATGGATGTTCATTTAATATGGACGGTTTATGATTTTTTAATGTTAAAGATTCATGTTATCAAAGGAGAATGAATTTAATGATAGTTGGAAGAGATAATTATTTATGTATATAAATAGATGAAGCATTAATCTGAAACAATAACAATACGAATACAAAAATACATCTCTTTCTTTCTTTTTATGCTGCAATATATAATATTAATATATGAATTATCTCTATTACATTTAGATCATTACATTGGTGAATATTAGTAATAGAATCTTCTATTTATACTTCTTTATTTTATATTTATTTTCTCTTTCTTATCTATTTATTTTACAACACGTTATCAGCATGAGACTCTGATCAAATTTTAGAAAGACTCAGGTAACAAAATTTTATTATGTCGAAACTCTCTTATCTTGAATTTAATTCTCTTGATATATTTGGAAACAACTACTTATCATGGATACTAGATGCTGAAATCAATTTTGATTCAATGGATCTTGGATATATCATTAAGACTGAAAATAATGCATCCCAGAAGGATAAAGTCAAAGCCATGATCTTCCTTTGTCATCATCTTGACGAAGGATTGAAAAATGAATATCTCACATTAAAAGATCTTGCAGATCTGTGGAAAAATCTTGAAGAAACGTATAATCATCAAAAGATAGTGATACTTGCTCAAGCTCAATATGAATGGACGCACTTGCGTCTACAGAATTTTAAATCCATAAGTGACATAACTCAGCAATGTTTCGAATCACCGAATGAAGTTATGTGGGAAAAAGATTGATATGTTAGAGAAAATTTTCTCGACCTTCTATGCCTCGAATATGCTCCTGTAGCAGCAGTATCGAGAAAAAAGACTTAAAAAATATTCTGAGTTAATTCTTGCCTTCTTGTTGCTGAACGTAACAATGAGTTACTTTTAAAAAATCATGAAATGCGCCCAGCTGGCGCCGCCCCATTTTTTGAAGCAAATGCGGCAAATCATAATCTTAGCAAAGGTAAATGGCAAATTTTTTGCCACAAGAAAAATTATGGAAGGAAGAAAAATTATGTCCACAAGAAAGAATCTCACCAAAAGTAGGATAAAGAAAGAAACAATGGGCGAAATAAATCAACAGAGGATAAATGTTTCCGTTGTGGTGAAAAAAGCCATGGGTCGCGTACCTGTCGTACCCAAGGTACCTAGTCGACCTTTATCAAGCATATTTGAAAAAGGACGACAAAGGAAATGAGGCAAATTTTGTTTCAAATGATGGAAAGTACAACTAATCGAGTGAATTTCGTACAACAATATGGTTTTTTCAAGATTCAATTGATTTGAAGTAACACACAATCGATTGAATTTCGCATGATAATATGGATTTTTTTCAAAATTCAATCGATTGAATTGCGCTGCACAATATGAATTTTTTCTCATCAATCGATTGAATTTCGCACGGCAATATGAGTTTTTTGAAAATTCAATCAATTGAAGGTGTTACACAATCGATTGAATTTTGCACCATGCTATATATTACGCCATTATAAATTTTCCTTATCAACATACATAACACTCACGCTAAAATTTTATGGTTTAGATCTATGTTCCTACTCAAGAGGGTGACCACTGATATTCAATTGTAATCTTCGTTAATGATCGCATAATCTATCACTTGGACACTCATTTTGATGTTGACAAAATTTTTCATCGCGAACGTGTTATTAATACACTAGTAAGACTAACAAAACTTCTTTTAAGCTTGGTTTATTTACTGATATTTTGTTTTTAAACTGTAACTACTTAATTGGAAACAGGCAAAAGTATTGGAGCAAATCATAATAGCGTAATATATAGAGCAGTGCAAAATTCAATCGATTGTGTAATACTTCCAATCAACTAAATTTCGAAAAAACCTATATTTCCGTGCGGAATTCAATTATTGATAAAAAACTCATTTTGTATAGAGCAATTCAATCGATTGAATTTTGAAAAAATCCATATTGTCATGCGAAATTCAATCAATTATGTTACTTCCAATCGATTGAATTTTAGAAAAATCTATATTGTCGTGTGAAATTCAATTGATTAGTTGTACTTGCAATTAATTGAATTACCAACAAACATGATTTTCTTAGTTTTTATGGATGTAACGGATCAATGGATAAAAAACTCATTAACTCGCGTTGCCAAAATATTTATGGAGATCACGATTAATAGAAGATCTATTTTATTATTATTTTTATTTTTAATTGTTAATAAAAATGATAGATAAATAATAAAATAATAATTTATAAAATAAAAATAAATTTTATAATTAAATAATATATAAAAAATTAAATTATAATTAAAATTAAATTAAAATTATTTAACAATTATTAAAAACTTAAAAAATATATTTTATTATTAAAATCATTTAATAGTCCAAATTTTATGGAACCCTCGAATCCTTTGCTAGAAAATTAAAGTAGCATCATATGCACTTCGAAAAAAGGAAAGGGAGGGGGGAGCGGAGTGAAAAAGGTTGGTTTTGTTTTGGAAATGTCAGGAAATCACTTTTCTACAACATTTAAACTAATAAAAAAATTTGTTATATCTTAAATATGATTTTTCACAAAAGTATTTTTTGCTTTGCGTAAATTTTTTGTATAAATTTTCTTTCTTTATTGTCTTTATGTTAAAAAAAAAAATTGGTTCATAATAATCGAATTGTAAATTTTTAAGTAAGAAAAAGTATTTTTTTCTAAAAACTTAAATTTATATAAGTGAAGACACATAAATAGATATATCTCTCTAATAGGGGAGCATATAAATTATAAGTAGAGGTGTTAAAATTTGCACAAATAAAACTGTCAATGTCGAACTCAAGTAAATTCTCATAATAGTCCATGAGATTCACGGGATTACTCAATGCAGATTAAGCTTCATGCACCAAAGTAGTCCTTGAGCTCATTTTCGATGATGACTCAGCTATTTCAGTACCGATGATGTGGTTATCATGTGCCATGTTGGACCCAGGCTGATCCCTCCTGTAAATCCCGCGAAATTAATAAATAATTCGCCAATAAATTAATTGTTCTTCAAAAAAATTGGAAAAATCAATTTTCATAATTTAGAGGAGTAGAAATATTAAAAATAAGAATTTTGACATTAATTTTAAAAATTTTGGTCCAAAAATAAACTACCGGACCGAACCGGTCAGACCGAACCTAAACCGGGGCCAAGGCCAACCTATTAAACACCGTGAACAAGCTTCATCTTCTTCACACCTGCAAAAAGCGTTGAAGGAGAGATTAGTGTAAAATCCCTAACCTAACTTCCGTCATCATAACTTTCAATGGAGTTTCGATTGACGAGGCGTCAGTAGCCACGTGTTCGTCTCAAAATTTTCTTCAATTTTATCCGAACAAAGTAGTAAAAATTTTGCATTTCTCATCCAATTCTTCTCCTCAATTTCGAGATTTTTGAGTTTGGGTATTGAAAAATTGAATGATTTGATGGTTTAGGTGAACTCTAACAGTGAAAAATCACTGGATTTTGTTCAATTGATATGTGGGTAAGGTAAGAAACTTTTGAACCCTTCTGAATCATTGAGTTAGTGAACCCTATGATGATTATAGTGATATTGTGTGAATTATATTGTGTTCTTGTTAATTTGGAGTTCAATTAGGCGGTTTGGAACGAAATCTAGGTGATTAAGCTTGAAGAATTGACGTTTGGAAGCTTGGAGCTTGTGAAAGGAGAAATTTTTTAGGTGTTCCAAGCTTAAGGAGGAATCGGCCAAGGTATGATTTTGGTTTCTTATAGTTGATATTTAATGTCACGTGAAAATTTAGGCTAGAAGACCTTAAGATAGGAATAAACTGAATGAATTATTGATGGATTATGTATATGGTTTGTGATGTGTGATTCAATTTTATAAACGGTTTGCTATTAGAGTTGGTTGGTTTTTGGAAAAGATTTAACATTGGAATTGGTTTGATTTTGAAATAATTTGATACTATAAATTATTTGAATGATCGATAGGTGTTTGGTTTGGTGGTTGGGATCCTTGAGGGGTGGCAAAAGTCCGAGTTTTAAAGGAGATGCTGCCGAAGTTTTTATGAAAAATTGGAAGCTTCGTTTGAAGTAGTTATTTAGAAGGAATTGGGTTTAAGGATTTTACGATTTGATTTTGAGTTTGATTTATTTAGAAAATAATGAATTAAGTTTTGAGTATGAATTGTTTATGAATGATGATGACATTGAGACTAATTGTTGACCCTCTGTCGCAAAATGTGACCGGGCACTTTAATCTACGGGTTTCCCCATGGGCATATATATATATATATATATATATATATATATATATATATATATATATATATATATATATATATATATATATATAGGGACTGTCCAATGGTTAACTACCAGTAGGGGTGTTTGCGATGCGGTTTGGTTTGGTTTTTGAGGGAAAAGCCATCCGATCCGATCGTCTAATTTAACCACGGTTCGGTTTGGTTCAGTTTTTTTGTCAAGGCCATCTGAACCAAACCAAACCAATTAAAATCGGTTTGGTTTGGTTCGGTTTGTTCGGTTTTTTCAATCAATTCAAGAAAAATACTACCATACTATTTCGCAAAGTCATAACATTGAAATCGACAAAAGAATTAAAGAAGTTTAATACGACAATTAAAGAAGTTTAATAGTTCAACAGTCAACACAACTAAACAAGTTGGATACAAGTATATGTCTGTCCCCACTACTATCTAGTTCACATCATATCTATTTCTTAATATATCCTTTCTTCTATGTACTTTAGTAATGTGTGGGCTCCTAACATAATCTTTTTCATCCAAGGATCAGACTATATATAATAGTATTGGCTGTCTTTTTAAAAAGTACAGCAGATAGCTTCAATAATAAGTAGTTATCTAGACACATAAAAGATTTCTTAACACATGCAACACACACATAAGTAAAAAGTACTTTGAGTTAAACTTTAAGCTTCCTCTTACCTGGACGAATGCACCAGCTTGAATAATAAAGATCAACTCGTTTAGGTTTGTTGTGCCTTGGCATAGACGGACAGGGGACACCCTAAACAAATTGATATAAGAGATTAGAAATATAATATAAATTCTCAATCCCAAAAGAATGAGAAATCATATCTAGCTAAGAATAAGATCATTATCATATTTAGCTACAAGCTATTCCATGTCAAGGGAAATGACTTATTGAATCCCAATAACTTCACTTTAATATTGCTACGAGGTTGAGTAAACAATAAGGCAGCACACTTCACAATATTAGTGACATGGATTTCAAGTCTCTCCGTACTGATGAAGCTATAAAAAAACTAGTGTGTAAATATTTGCAGACAAGGGAAGAGAAAGGAAAATGGTATGTTTTGACACAAATTTTTTATGATAATAAGACAGTTATTCTTTTGAGCTGAAGTATCCTAGAAACTTGATAATAGTCAAATTTTCAACTAAAAAACTGAAAGCTAAATTACAACATCATAAGTCTTTGTTACAAAGCCATCACCATTTCACACTATTAGACAGCAGAGAAAACATTTACAAACCTTTGTTACGCAGTAGTAAGCTTGTCCAGCATCCCAAATTCTTCTACCAATGATATATTCTCTATCATTGCAAAAGAAGGGGAACTACAGCAAGCGAGAATGGCAATTCGCAACACATTAGAATATGCCAAAGGCAGTTGCAAGAAACATCTAAATCCAAAAGGAAGTTGAGATTGACTCCGGTGTCCAGTACTTACCTTGCGAACTCAATGCACCATCATAGTCCCAGAAACAGGGCACTCTTGTAAGGTTGAAGCATGTATAAGCATGTCATCCCACTTCAACTGATACTCGTCATCCCACAAGAAATCCCTTAATAGCTCCATATTGACTTGGGAGGAAGGCTGGGTGGGAGACTGGGAGGTGTTGGGTTGAACTGATGATCGTGGCCAGAACTCAGAAACGCTGCTGGCCTGCTGGGTCAGTGGGTGGCGTGCTGGGCTGAAGAGGAAGACTTCACGGTGGTGGGACTTCGGAGGATCTCTGCTCTATCCGCGAAGAGGAAGGCTTCGGCGTTGGGATTCGAGGAAGGCTTCGCAGTGGTGGGACTTGGGAGGAACGTAGGTGTCGCAGGTGTAGAGACTGAACGACGTGGGTGGCTGGCTCCGTGGCTGGGTGGTGGGTATGCAGAGGGAGAGATTTGGAGAAGAGAGAGCTACTGAGTACTGAGCTAGGTTTTGATTGGGGATTTGGGGATTAGGGACGCTGGACGCACACTCGCGCAGCACTGCAGCAACACTCGTTTCATTCGTTTGGGGGGTGAGGGGGTGGGGGTCTGGGGTTAGTAATTTTTAGGGGTTTTTTGCCGAACCGGTTCGGTTCGGTTCGGTTAGGGTTTTTGTTCATACCCTGGGTCGAGCTATCCGACCTGGGCTGATTAAAGATAAAGCGACCGACTTCTTCAGGTCAGAACCCCTGACCTCTTCTCTAAAAGAGTTCGGCCAAATCGACATAAGAAGCCCCATCAGGCCCAAATGAAGGGACACAGCCCAAATCTAAAGGCAACTAAGGCCTTGAAAGATAAAGGCGGTCCCCCTTGGAGATAAGATGACTTCACTTAAAGATAAGATAAGATAACTAACTTATCTTATCTAGAAAGGTCAGCCTACACCACTATAAATATACTGGAGCACCCAGGTATAACTCATACTCTGATTCTACCAAAAACCTGCTTAAAGCCCATGCTAACTTAAGCATCGGAGTCTCTTGTAGGTACCACCCCACTCCGGTGATCCAGGATCAGCAGCACCATCAAGTACAACGAGTCGGACACGTCAGTTCCGGTCACCACTGCAGATTTCAACCAAGACCGACCTACAGTTTCAGGTAACCTTCGGAATAGTTTTCATGGTCAAAACCAAAAACCGAACCGAACCGCAAAAAAACAGCAAAACTTTTTTTTCGGTTTTTTCGATTATCGGTTTGTTCGGTTTTCGGTTATTTTGGTTTGGTTTGTCGGTTTAGTTCGGTCCGGATCGGTTTTGAACACCCCTAACTACCAGGATATGTCAGGTTGACTATATAACCGATAGATGAGACTCATCACCCATAGGACAGGCATACATCATATGCATTTGTTTGTTTTGCTTGAGTATGCACTATTTTGGTTTGCTTTATTGTTTAACTCTGTTTATCTGCTACTTGTTCTACTTGCTGTAATTTCACCTCTATCTGTGTTTTTCTTGCTTGAATTGTATGTGTATATTTTCTGAGAGACTCCTCTTGGCGGAGGTGTGAGGGGGATGTCCCACCGGTGATTCGGAGGGTTGGAGGAGACAGAAAGTGAAGTGTTTAAGTTAAAGTTAGATTTAGAACTTGAATAACTTAGATAACTTAGATAACTTACTTAATTTCTGGTTTAGTTAGATCTTTAAGCTGAAATATGAGTGTCGGAGTTCTAGAAATGCCTCTGGCTTTTTTGGGACCTTTTATATTAACTATGCGGGCACCTTTACCACGCTGAGAACCCCGGTTCTCATTCCATACATATTTCTGTTGTTTTTCAGATGCAGGTCGAGAGGTACCTCATTGAGCATCTGGAGTTTCCCTGTGCAAGCAAAGTTTGGTTATTTTGGGATGTTGTACTTTGTATTTATGCTATGTATATATGTATGTAGATTTTTCTCTGTATATATTTTATGTTTGTCCCTCCTAGAGGTTAACTTGGAGAAACTGGTGTTTATTCTATTGTTTGAGTTTTATTTTGGGTTGTATATATATATATATATATATATATATATATATATATATATATATATATATATATATATATATATATATATATACTCCGGACGGCCTTAACTTCGCAGGTCGAGTCTGGAGCTTGATATCTATGTTTTGAAACTCTGATATGTATATTATATTTTCAGCCTTCTTTTGATCTTGTCCATTCTGTTTTACGCTTATTCATACGAGTGTGACACGATTTTCTATTTTTTTTTCCTTTTTTGCTTAGCTTCTTTTTTTTAAGGCTCCTCGTTATAAATTTTTTTTTTCAACTATATTTATATAAGTCTTTTCTTTTAGAGGTCGTAATACCTCGCCACCTCTGCTTTACGACTTAAGCGTAGGGCTCTGTGTGGTAGGGTGTTACACCTCCTCTCCTTTTTCTCCCTCTCTACTGCACTCTTCTCCTTCTGCAGCCCTTTTTTCGGCAGCCCTCTGCATCACTTGCGACTCTGACATCTACTCTGCTAACCCCCTCGCCTGCCACCACGAGTGCATTCTCGCCGAGCCCTTCTTTGACTCTGCCAACTCTATCATCGAGGCCTCTGCCGCCTCCTTTAGCTTCGTCAACCCAATTGACGCTGCTGACAACAGCATCTCCTCTGACGGATTCTCCAACGACATCATTGCCTGGCTCATCCCCAACCAAACTATGACTCAAAGTTCATGGACACCTCAGACTATATCCTTCACCAAAGAAGAGTTAATAGTTAACTACATCCTTTTCCGAAAAGCTCTTTACATTTTCTGTGTCTTTTAATGCATCATCTTTCCCAACTTGAGTTTCTAGGTTATTATTAGTATATCCAGATTCTTTGGCATCAAGATTTGCAGAAGATTTAACAACTATATCCTTCTCATAAAAGCTCTCTACATGTTCGGTGTCTTTCAATTTATTATCTTGTACAATTTGATTTTCCTGGTTAATAACACCATCTTCAGATTCTTTGATGTCAAGATTCACAATAGAGAGATAACAAAAAATTTCTCCAAAAAAGCTTTCTACATGTTCACTCAATGCTGCTCAAGTGCAAACCCCAAAAAATTGATGTTGTTTTCGGCATTGCTAAGCAATTAGGAGTAGCATCCATTCCATCATCATTTACAACAACTTCAGATTCTTATGTCACCTACATTCTTCCTATGCCAAACGAAAAGACCATCTCAGATATATAATAGTTGTTCGGCCGGTACTGTTCCGATTCAAGTGGGATGCGATCGGCGAAAAGTGGCGGCAAAGCTACGCAGCTGTGAGGGATGGACTGTAAGGCGAGAGATGAGAGGGTGTAGGAGAGGTGGTGGGGGATAGGGAAGGGTAGGTCGAGGGAGAGGGAGAAAGGGATGGAGAGAGTTGAGGATGAGAGGATAGGGGAGAGGGGAGAGGGATGACAAGAAGAAGGGCTATTGAAGGAGAAGAGTGCGGTGAAGAGGAAGAGAAAGAGAAAGGAGAATAGGGTGGCTGATCGAGGGGTGATAGCGTGGCACATGATAGCTACGTCAGCATTGAAACAGGTGAGTCATCACAAAAAATAAGTTCAGGAATTATTATGGTGTCCGGATCGGAGCTCAATCTAAGTGACCACTGACCACTATAGTAAAAATGGAACCTCAAAGACCAAATTGAGTAATTCCGTGAATCTCAGGAACTATTATAGAAATTTACTCGCCAAACTCATGTTTTGATAGGGTAGGGCAACCGTGTAGCACCAGAGTTTTTTTTTTTTTTTTACACAAAATGAATGAGTGCTAAACTATAAAAATAAATATACTAAAATTAAAATTTTAAATTTTCAAACACATTTTTTTTAGTTTTACTTATTTATTTTATTTTGCACTCTTTGTGTGTATATACATACATATATATTATGGATATGTTGAAATTAAAAGAAGATTATGAAAAAATTATGTTGTGATTTTATTAGTTTTTATTTTATGTGAATTATGATTTGATTTTAATTATTATTTTAAAAAAAACTTAAATAGATTAATATTTTAACCCATTTTATTTTGATGGCCAAACCAACCACATTTTTGGACAAACCTTGGTGGGCATAACAGGTAATCCATTTTAAGATCCCTAGCTAATTATGAGAAATTAATACGCCTATTTTATCCAGTTTTATTTTTTTTATTTTATTTCATTTTGATTTATTCAAGACAAATTATCAATGGCGGCGCATTCATTGTTAACAATTTCGAAATAAATTTAGGGTTATGTTAGGTAACCAATAATTTTTTTGAACAATATAAATAATTACTAATTAAATAAAAATATATTACACTTCTAAATTATTTATCTAAATTTTAATATTAGAATAACCATCTGTATATTTAGTGAAATAAATATTCGATATATTTATTATTTATATTTTTAATATTTTTATTATCTACCTATACTTTTTACTTTTCCAAACGATGGTAGAACTCAAATTTATTTTAATTTATTCAAAAGTGCGTTATTTTTTTTCTCTTCAGAACCTTAAATTACAAGAATCTCATCTAAACTACGGTGGGGTATTTATTTAAGAAGGGTTGGATAAGCAAGTTATCATTTTTAATTAAAGAGTAAACACCCAACTCGGTCCCTGTCCATTTTTAATTAGGATAACGCGATCCCTCACCAAAAAACTAACATACGCCGATCCTTGTCTATGCAAAAAATCACTCATCGCGCTCCCTCCCGTTTATCCCCCGTCCATAGTTGACGGAAAAAGCTGATATGTCACTTACCGGCACTGATCTGGCAGTTAGGCCAAAGTTAAGTGCCAAGGTGGATAAGTGGAAATGGACAGGGGTCGATTTGTCCCCCTGTCACATTAAGAAACGATGCCATTGCTAGGTTAATAAGAAGCAAACGTCTCCTTCATCATTTCATAACCCCCCAAGCCCTAACTCAAATTTACAGAATAACCAAAACCCCTCAACCTTCTTCGTGCGATAGGACAGAGAGTGGTGAAAGTAGCAATTGTTGGTGCTGACAAGGGTGCTGACAAGGCCGCACTCGGAGGACTCCTCTAACGCCGCAGTTGACGGAGTGACTGACGTCGTGCAGTGGAGGCAGCTTGAGTCGGCATTCAGGTTAGTAATGATTCTGGGCATCAAAAACATCATTCTAATCCAATATCTGTTCTTAAATTGTATGTGGGTGTCTTAGTGTTCAGTAGGTTGAAATGGGTTGCCTGGTTGTTTATTATTATAAATGTTGTGATACTGAATGAATTTTGAAGTTATTAGTTAATTTGTTAAATTATTCATGCTAATTGTCAGTATTTTAGATGATTGGCACAGTGATGTTAAACTGTCATGAATTGGATTTTGATTAGTAAAAATAATTTTCAGATGGATGAGATTGAAGTAGTTCCTGTTTTCCATCATGGAGGAATTTTTAAGAGGAATGCACAGGGCAAATTAGAATATGTTGATAGAAAAGTCAAGAAGTGGCCACCTTTAGACATTGATTTGGTAAACTTCTTTGATTTTGAAACGTTACTGAAGGAGTTGGGTTATAGGGAGTACAAGACTATGTTTTGGTTTGATTGCATGGCACCTGATTTGGAATCTGGCTTACATGTAATGAGGGGTGATACTGAGATAAATGACATGAGGTCTAACAAGATTAAAAACAAGGGGACAAACGAGATTCATATCTACTTTGATTACCCGGTTAGTGTGCCAGAAGTTGTGGATGAGGAGATGCAAGCTGAGGAGATTATTATGAGTGACTCATCTTCCTCAGGTGATGGGTATGAAACAACTGAGGACGAGCCATATAAGCCACCTCCTCCAGAATATGAAGAGACTCATAACAGTGACGATAGTGAGGTACAGAAAAAGAAGGAGAGATTGAAGAAAAAGAAGAAGAAAATGGTGTCACCAAGGAAGAGAGCTAGTTAGGGTCCAGCTGGGGAGGTGAAGGATGGACCAGATGGTGAGGTTAAGTCTGGCCCAAATAGGGATTTAAGCAAGGATGGCCCAACAAAAAATAGGGATAAGCCTGGACCAAGTAAAGGTGGTCCATGACTCCATGTTATTCTCCAAAGACAGCCAAGAAACGGGCTTCCAAGAGGTATTCTGGTAGGAGGAGGAAACATATTCTGAGGGATGGAAAAACTGGGGCAGAAGGTGCAGTAGTTGATGGGCCTGAAGCAGGTGGTGGTGTGGAGGCTAGACATGGACTGGCTGGGGATACAATGGCATCAAGTTTTGATATTGTTGGGGAAGAGCTAGACTCAGATTATGAAAAGCCTTATGAATATGAGAGTGAAGCATTTAATAGTCCGATGTCTGACGATGATGAAAACAGGACTGCATTTGATGCTTTTAATGAGGAGACAGAATATGGGGAAGTTGAATTTAAGGTGGGGCAAACATTTATCACAATGAAAAGTTTTAAGAATGCACTAAAGGACTACTTTGTGTATGAAGGGAAGGATGTGATGTATCTAAAGAATGAAAAGAAGGGGGTGAGGGCTGCATGGGCAGGAGAGAATTGTCCTTGGTTGATTCTAACCTCTTGGAACAGTGCTGGGGGGTGTTATCAGGTGAAGACACTGGTTAATGAGCACAACTGTGCTAGAGATTTTGGCAGTAATCTAGCTAGCAGAGAGTGGGTGACATCAAAGTTGGTGAAAAGACTACTGACTCAGCCTGATTTAAAGCCTAAACAGGCAAGGGATTATATGATTGAGGAGTACAATATACATCTTAGTGAGAAAATGATAAGCAGGGGACTGAAGGTTGCCAGAGAGATAGTTATAGGCAACGAACAAGCTCAGTATGGAAAGCTTCGTGACTATCTGATGGAACTACACAGGAGTAATCCAGGAAGCACAGCTATGATTGATGTCATACCTCAGCCAGAGTCACTGCCACTGTTCGACAAATTGTATATAAGTTTGGATGCATGTAAAAGGGGTTTTATAGCTGGGTGCAGGCCTCTAATCGGGTTGGACGGGTACTTTCTCAAAGGTTACTATGGTGGACAACTATTATCTGCAGTGGGGCAAGATGCCAACAACCACTTTTTTGTAATTGCGTATGCTGTGGTTCCGAACGAATGCAAAGACACCTGGGGCTGGTTTTTGTTAGTATTGAAGCAGGATCTGGGGGATTGCACTGAGTTGGGACTGAATTTTATCTCCGATCAACAAAAGGTCAGCTCTAAACCCTGCTAATTAGTTACTTGTGTTGAATAATTATGTATGATCTACGCTCTGATTTGGTTGGTAATCTCTGTTTCATTGAGATAAAAAATTTTTATTTTTCATTTATTAGTTGAGAAATTAATTCTTATGAGAGACTTTTTGCATGTTTGTTTATTCTTCTGTGATTTGAAAGTTGTAGTAGTTAGGTGATATGTTAAAATAGAATATTACATTTTCACAGACTTTGCTGCATTACTTAGTTGTGGAAAAGGAAAGTAATGGGTATGTTTGTTGCTAATTATCAAAAAATTGCTTTGACAACTTGATTTCAGAAACTGGAAATAATTTTAATTAGAAGCTACTCTTATTTTTTTGGTGAAAAGGTTAATTGATTTTTTTCTTTAATCTATACAATTATTATTGGCCTTTGCAATTCGTTAGCATGGTCTAAAGGGGTTCACTCAAGAATTTTTTCTTAAACAGATTTGATTGTGTATTAAATTTAGGACACCACTGTGATAGATAAGAATATGGTGATTGGTTGGTTTGTCTTCAGTTTCTACATGTGATAAGTCTATGAGAAGACCTCAATGAAATCAAATGAAACCTTAAAAAATTTGCAATATGATACAGGTGTCATGAAAACGGAGTGAAACTACTTGGCTATATCTACATGAATGGTTCAATTAAGAATTTGAGTGATTATGAGATTTGTTCTTCCTGGCCATGTGACTAAAATGGAACCATCATTATAAAACATTACTGTGACATTTTAATTGGATTTACAGTTATTTGTTGTCATAAATTTTATTAAACATGTATCAATAGCTAACTGCAACAAACAGCCTATTTCTTAGTTTTAATGATTAGCTAAGTACTTCTTGTTATCATTTATACTGATAAGGGAGAAGTCATGCATCACTTGCCAAATAGGTTTATTATTATATTACTATGGTTACATGTTCTTGCAAAATTTAGCTATCATGAGATGCTGTGCCTTTATTCATCTCTTTACTCCTTGACATACTGAGTTCGTTGTACCATGTGATGTACTATATTCTTGTGAAAACTATATGTTCTGAGTTGGGTCAAGAGCCAAGTTTGGAGTATATAACCCCGCAAATTTAGAAGTAGTAAACCAGATAAAATGTACTGAAATTTCTGTTTGAAAGATGGCACTCTGTGAAGTCCTAAATGGCACTCTGTGTCCTGTCATATGGATTTGGATGTTTTATTAGCATTCATTGAGATAAAATTTTTTTATTTTTCAGTTTATTAGTTGATGAATTAATTTTTATGTACTTTGAAGCCATTTTAGTTCGTCTCTATCAAAGTAGAGTCATGACTCATTAAGTAGCATACACCATTGCCTTTTGAGTGGCTTCAAATAAGTAAAAGAAAAAATGATCTCAAAACATTTTTAGCGCTTAAGCAATACAATAGTCCAAAGTGATATATATCATTTTATGAAACAGATTGATATGACAATTTTTAGATTTCAAATGAAATGAATGAAGCATTAGAAATTTAATATTTTCCATCATTGCTAATTAGAATTTTCTAATCATATCATGTCCTTGGACTGATACAGGAGTTAGCATTGGCTTTGAAGGAGATATTTCCGAGAGCTCACCATAGGAATTGTGTACTACATATCTGGAAGAACTTCATCAAGCACTTCAAAGATGAAGAGACAAAGCAATTGGTTTGGGAATGTGCAAGGTGCACCACACACACTGAATTAGCTGCTGCGATGGAGAAGTTAAAGCGAGTAAGCGCACCAGCATGGGAGTATATGCAAAAATTTGATCCGGCTGTGTGGTGTAAGGTGTACTTTAGTCATGGGTTGAAAGTGGACAACATAACTAATAATATGTGTGAAGTATGGAATGCAAAGATTGTGGAGCATAGGGAAAAGCCTATTCTAAGCATGTGTGAAGGGCTGCGGTGCTACATAATGAGAAAGATGGCAACGCACAAGAAGAAGTTGGAGGCTCACATTGGACCACTTGCACCAGTCCAACATAAGAAGTTGGATCAATTTATCAAGCCTAAGAGTCATAAATGGAGAGCTATATGGGCTGGTGATTCGGAAAGAGTCCTCTTTGAGGTTCATTCTCAAAACCATAAAGTGGGTGTGAATCTCCACAAGAGGACATGTACATGCAATGTATGGCAGTTGACTGGTAAGTCTAGTTATATAGTCATTGGATAATTATTTAGTTGTTATAATTTTTGGTTTATCATTATATTTTCATTGGCTTTTTCTAATTCTACATCAATTCGTTATTGTACATAGGAATGTCTTGTAGACATGCCGTTGCAGCACTAGCTAAAATGGGTCTTAAGGCTGAGGATTTCATGCATAAGTGGCTAACTATGGAAGCCATCAGAGCAACTTATTCACATTGCATTAAACCAGTCAACAGTGAAGAGTACTGGACACCTACTAATGCACCAAGGCCACTGCCTCCCACTATCAAGAGAGCTGCTCATAGACCTAAGATGAAGAGAAGAGCCGATCCAGTTGAGAGAGAGATGAGCACCACCAAGGCGAAGAAGACATTTGTTGTTACTTGCTCTAAGTGTGGCCAAACAGGCCATTACTACAAGACATGTCCGAATGCAGCACAAGATCCCAACTGGAAGCCTATGACTAAAAAGGAGAGACGAGCACAGAAGAAGACAACAACTCACAAATCATCAACTGATCCAACAACAAGCACTGATCCAGCAACAAACACTGCTCCAGCCACAAACACTGATCAGGTACAATGTGTTAGCTTTAAGAATTGACTTGTTCTAAACAATAACTTCTTTACTCTATGTTTGAGAATTGAGGTACAATGGCTGTGTCATGTACTGATTAGGTTTATATGTTGCTTTGGAATTGAGAAAGGTTGTGTTATGTACTGATTAGGTTTATATGTTGCTTGATTGAGAATGGCTGTGTTATGTACAATGGCTGTGTCTGAGAATTGTCTTTTGTTGCTTGCTTTCTATAATATATTGAATTTTGTCACAGAGCAAAGCCAGAAAAGCTAAGAAGAAACTATCCAAAAATCAGAGAGAAGAAATTTCAGTTTCGCAATCTGCACCACCAGCTGAGGAGGTAATTTTTTTTCTATTGTTTAAAAAAACAAAACCTGTTTCATCCAACAAATTATTACATCTCAATCCCTTAAATTTTTCAATCATATAGCTGATAAACCTACATTGTTACAGGCTGCAGGAAAAAATTCCAATGACAACCCTCCAACAGTTAGGGAGAAGCAGCAGATTGTTAGGCCTCCAGCTCCATCTTTCGTGCCTCCACCCATACCAGCACCGGGGCCAACCTTATGGTTCAAATCTCAACCTTTCTAAGCCCCAAACCTGATGCCTCACAGCTCACAGCTCCAATCAAATGACTCAATAGCTGCGAAGACTACTCTAGGAACCAGTCATGATGCGATTTCTGAAGAGACGATGGCAGCTGCAAATTCAACTACAGCATCACGACTTCTGAAATTTGTGCCAACACCCGGCTACCGGCCTCCAGGACTTAGGCCTCCTAAGCAAGGGTGACACTTATAATAGGAATTTAGATATGTGATACTGAGATATGTGATACTGTTATTTTGGTATATTGAGACTTTAGTTTGAAGGATACAATTATGTCAGCAAATGTTTTGCTGTTATTTTGGTATTTTGGTATTTACAAATGTCTAAGTTTTGATTAGGGCCATGTTGCCTCTGCAATGATATTATCACTGTGAACATATGAGTTACATCTTTCTTGACAATATGAATATAATAGTACTTTTTGCTATGCTTTACAAGGTTTACTTCAATCTATGTTACATGCACAAATATTTGCTGCTCTAATTTGCATTAAGTTCAGGTAACAAACTTTAAACACTCATCATAATAATTCATCTTCATATAACTTACATCCAAAATGTTTACATTTCCAATCTCATCTTGCCACACAGTTCTTAGATACCCTAAAGTTATTCATTAGGTTGCATACATAGTTGTCCTAAATAAACAGGCAACCATAACCCCAATCAAAAATGCAAAAATACTACAACCTAACCCCAAGCATCTACTTTCACCCATTTTTTCCTGCTCTTTCCCAATTGATTTTCTAATCCAATCAACCTCATTTCTAACTCTTCCACTTTGTCATCCACCGCATCACTGAGGCCTTCAAATCGCTGCTGGTTCTTCTGCAATACCCTTTTTGATGTTGTCTTCGAAAAATGCTCATTAAAGGAAGAGACATAATCATCTAGCCATACAAAAAATGAGCAACATCCTTCTGCAGTCTACATATAGACAGATACAAAAAGGTTAAAACCATGAACAGACCTGGAACTAAATAT
Organism: Arachis hypogaea; assembly: GCF_003086295.3. Classification (NCBI taxonomy): domain Eukaryota; kingdom Viridiplantae; phylum Streptophyta; class Magnoliopsida; order Fabales; family Fabaceae; genus Arachis; species Arachis hypogaea. The sequence goes on along the minus strand of NC_092047.1, from coordinate 110,101,656 downwards.
AGAATTTTTTTACATTCAACACAAAATTTTACATGAACATACCTTGAATTTAGGGCATCGTAAGAATAACCTATTCGGATTACTTTTGGTCCCAGACATGAACAGAACAGCATCAGACCCGCAACAGCATTTTGGGGAGACCCATCTCTTCTTCCTTCTACCTACAATACTCTCATTAGAGTTCATGCTATAACTCCAACTATCACCAGCTCGCAGGTTGGAGGATGCACAACGTTCTCCACTTCCAACCATGGTCCCCTAGGGTTTCTTGTTTAGACTATGAATACTTTGTGAAGAGGTTGGGGAATGAAATGATGAAGGAGACGTTTGCTTCTTATTAACCTAGCAACGACGTCGTTTCTTAATGTGACAGGGGGACAAATCGACCCCTGTCCATTTCCACTTATCCACCTTGGCACTTAACTTTGGCCTAACTGCCAGATCAGCGCCGGTAAGTGACACATCAGCTTTTTCCGTCAACTATGGACGGGGGATAAACGAGAGGGGGCGCGATGAGTGATTTTTTGCATAGACAGGGACCGGCGTGGGTTAGTTTTTTGGTGAGGGATCGCGTTGTCCTAATTAGAAATGGACAGGGACCGGGTTGGGTGTTTACTCTTAATTAAAACTTTACCTTTTTAAGTTGTGAATAAGTCAGTCCGATTTGTTACTTTTGGGGAATTGCTTGATAAGTAAACGATAGTAGCTGCGTGAGTTAAATCTTAAAATAATTCTTCATATTGCCATCATACAATAAAATCGTTTATGAAATTTTAGTGGCATTAATTACATTTTTGAAATTAATAAAAATATACTATATTAATTTTTGACCCATTTTTTATTAACGACATAATAACATGACTTGATGACGTGGATTATTAGTGACACGTGTCACTCTATGATTTGCCCACGTATAATTAGAAGTGTTTAAATCTAAACCGATCCAAATTAAACCGCTCATCCAATCTGATCCAAACCGAAAACCGATTAAAGCCGCACTAATTCGGATTTGATTGGATTTTATTTTTTGCAAACCGCTGGATTGGATCGGATTTCGGATCTACTTTTCATAACCGATCCAATCCAATCCAAACCGCACAATGTGCTATAATATTATTATTTTATTATTATATTTACAATTATACTTATAACATGTTCAATTTGTTATACATTTTTTTATTATTCATATATTATTATTATTTAATAAATATTTTATGTTCAAAATGTTATTTATTTATTTATTTTAACTAACCTATAATTTTATTTATATTGTTATGTTATCGTTGGCTTTTTAAGATATTGTTAAGACTTGTTATGTCATTGTTGATTATTTAAAATTTGATATTGCGACTTGTTATATGTATTTAATTTTTTTTATTTAAAAAATCGCAAATCCAAACCGATCCAAACCGCTTGTAATCGGATCGGATCGGATCGGATTTCCAAAAAAATTTCATCCAATCCAAACCGCACCGCACATAGATTAAGCATTCGGATCGGATGACTTTTTCCCTTAAAACCGAACCAAACCGCACCGCGAACACCCCTACGTATAATGATATGATGATATGTTGACCAGTGACACGTAACATGTTGATATGGATGGTTGTGCCACGTGTCGCAACAGAATTCGTCCGCGTGTCATCTATGATGCCATCATTGTAGATGCATCAAATTAGTCCATCACTTTGCATTAAGTGACTCGTCATTTTAGTCCCTGAAATTGAATGTCATGCACCAAACTAGTCCCTTCATTAGTTTTTTCTCATTTTTTTTAAAAATTTAAAATTTTCAATATTTTGAATGCACTAATTTCAATTCTATTTTTTTACATATCGTTTAAATACAAGTACTTTTATAAAATTTTTTAAAATTTTAGTTTTAATTATATAATTTTTTCTATAATAATTTAACATTGGTAAATTTTGTAATATATAAGTATGTTATTATAAAAAAAAGAATTATATGATTGATCATGTTGTGATAAGAACAAATGAGGTGGATGCCCATTAATAATATGAGCGGCTGAAGTTTTCAAGGAAGAGACTTAAGATTCTTACGAAGACCAACTTTTAATAAAGGTTGAAAATGATGAATTTGTACATGTATAAGTAAGGCTTCATAGCCTAAGATATAAGACACACAATAATAAGATATAAAACTCTCTCTTTTTATGTCTCTCCGTGGGTTTTTAAGTTGCAATATAATAGTAAATATATAAATTACTTCTATTATAGTGAGATAATTATATTGGTAAATACTAATACTAGTGTTTTCTATTTACACATCTTTATTTTATATTTAGTACATCTTTCTTATTTATTTATTTTACAACACGTTATCAGCACGAGACTCTGATCAAATTTTAGGAAGACTCAGGTAATAAATTTTTATTATGTCGAAACTCTCTCATCTTGAATTTAATGCTCTTGATATATCTAAAAACAACTATTTATCATGGATATTAGATACTGAAATCCATATTGATTCAATGGATCTTGGAGATACCATTAAAGCTGAAAATAATGCATCCCAAAAGGATAAAGCCAAAGTCATGATCTTATTTCGTCGTTATCTTGACGAATGATTGAAAAATAAATATCTCACATTAAAAGATCTTACAGATCTGTGAAAAACCTTGATCTATAATCATCAAAAGACATCGATACTTCCTCAAACCCGATATGAATGGATGCACTTGCGTCTATAGGATTTTAAATTCATAAGTGAATATAATTTAGCAATGTTTTGAATCACCTCAAGAATGAAATTATGTGAGGAAAAAATAACTGATAATGACATGTAAGAAAACTTTCTCGACCTTTCATGTCTCGAATGTGCTCCTGCAGCAGTAATATCGAGAAAAAAGAATTTAAAAAATATTTTGAGTTAATTTCTTGCCTTGTTGTTGCTGAATACAACAATGAGTTGCTTTTAAAAAATCATGAAGCGCACCCAGCTGGCGCCGCCCCATTTTCTGAAGCAAATGCGGCAAATCATAACTCTAGAAGAGGTAAATGGGACCGAAAAATGACGAGATCTCGATAAATTATGTCTTTACAGGAGAAAAATAGGACCGAAACAAGACAATTATCAATGAAATATTTGCATATAATGTGGCATTAAATATCATGCATGAAAGTAAGGATCTTGAGCCAAGAACAGTCAAAGAATGTCGACAAAGGAATGATTGGCCAAAATGGGAAGAAGCTATGAAGGCTGAGTTAGACTCACTTGCAAAACGTGAAGTCTTTTGGACCTGTAGTCCGTACACCAGAAGATATAAAACCTGTTGGATACAAATGGGTATTTGTGAGAAAACAAAATGAGAAAAATAAAGTTGTACGCTACAAAGCTCGAATTGTGGCACAAGATTTTTCACAAAAGGCCTGGTATAGATTATGAAGAAATATATTCCTCTGTAGTGGATGCAATAACATTGCGTTATTTGGTCAGTTTATTCGTATACCATAGACTACATATTCATTTAATGGATGTGATAACCACCTACTTATACAGATCATTAGATCGTGATATCTATATGAAAGTCTCTAAAGGATTAAAGATATCTAAATCATCCAATGAATATTCACAAGGGTTATACTTAGTCAAATAGCAAAGATCCTTATATGGTCTAAATCAATCTGGACGAATGTGGTATAATCGTCTTACTGAATATTTGGCCAAAAATAAATTTAAGAATGATGATATTTGTCCATGTATTTTCATAAAGAAATCTGCATCTGGATTCATTATAATTGCTGTGTATGTTGATGATTCAAATATCATTGGAACTCTTGAAGAGATTCCAATAGTTATAAAAACTCTAAAAGAAGAGTTTGAGATGAAAGATCTTGGAAAGACTAAATTTTGTCTCGGCTTGCAGATCAAGCATACAAAAAATGGGATCTTTATTTATCAAACAATATACATAGAAAAGATCTTGAAGATATTTTATATGGATAAGTCACATCCATTAAGTACCCCAATTATCGTAAGGTCTTTGGATGTGGAAAAGAATCAATTCCGTCCTAAAGAAGAAAATGAAGATATCCTTAGTCCTAAAGTACCATATTTTAGTGTCATTAGAGCACTAATGTATCTTGCTAATAATACACGACCTAACATATCATTTGCGGTGAATTTACTAACAAGGTATAGTTACTCTCCAACCAGAAGACTTTGGAATGGAATCAAACAAATTTTTTAATATCTTCATGGAACGGTTGATATGGAATTATTTTATACTATGGATCCAAATCATAACTAGTTGGCATTGCAAATGCAGGATACTTGTCTGATTCACACAAAGGGAGATCTCAAACAAGATACCTATTCACATATGGTGGTACAGCTATATCATGGAAGTCCACGAAGCAGACAATAGCAGCAACCTCTTCTAATCATGCTGAAATACTAGCGATACATGAAGCAAGTCGCAAGTGTTTTTGGCTCAGGAGTTTGATCCAATATATTCTGTCATCATGTGGACTGATTGATCAGAAGATAGCTCCAACTGTTCTGTTTGAAAATAATACAGCATGCATTGCTCAACTTAAGGATGGATACATCAAAAGTGATATAACAAATCATATTTCTCCCAAATTCCTTTTAACTCATGATCTTCAAAATCAAGGGACAATTGATGTCCAACAGATCCGTTCAAGCGATAATTTAGCATATTTATTTACAAAATCACTCCCAAAATCCTCTTTTGAAAGGTTGGTACATCAGATTAGGATGCACCGATTTCGAGATATTAAATAATGTCGACAAGAGGGGGAGACTGTACTCTTTTTTCCTTGGTCAGATTTTTTTCTATTGGGTTTTCCTTGACAAGGTTTTTAATGAGGTAGTCTCCATCACAAAGGATATTGTACTCTTTTTCCTTCACTAAAGTTTTTCTCATTGGATTTTTCTTTAGTAAGGTTTTAATGAGACATACTCCTAAATGGTCATTTAAGAGGAAGTGTTGTGATAAGAACAAATAAAGTGGATGCCCATTAATAATATGGGCGGTTGAAGTTTTCAAGGGAGAGACTTAAGATTCTTACAAAGACCAACTTTTAATAAAGGTTGAAAATGATGAATTTGTACATGTATAAATAAGGTTTCATAGCCTGAGATATAAGACACACAATGATAAGATATAAAACTCTCTCTCTTTCTATTTCTCTCCGTGGGTTTTTAAGTTGTAATATACTAGTAAATATATAAATTACTTCTATTACAGTGAGATAATTATATTGGTGAATACTAATATTAGTGTCTTCTATTTACACATCTTTATTTTATATTTAGTACATCTTCTTTATTTATTTATTTTACAATAGATTAGACAAATTTTTTCAAAAAGAAATGTGTTTTTAACAAGAAATTAAGAATTAAAATACACATTTTTTTCGGTTCTTATAAAATACACGTTTTCATTGTGTGTAAATGGGTTAGACTGAAGGAACTTCAAGCACCCTGACTACCATCTCCGACCGAAAGAGGTCGGAGATGGTAGTGGAGGTGCTTGAAATATCTTCACGTCAACTTCAAGACGGCGGTTAGGGGTACCCGCAAAATTTCTTTTTAATAAAAGCACTTGTATTTAAATAATATGTGAAAAATAGAATTAAAATTAATGGATTCAAAGATATTAAGAATTTTGAATTTATAGAAAAAAAAAAGGAGAAAAAACTAGTGAATGGACTAGTTTGATGTACGACATTCAAATTTAGGGACTAAAATGAGTCACTTAACGCAAAGTGAAGGAATAATTTGGTGCATCTACAATTATGACATAATAGATGACACGTGGACGAATACTGTTAGTTGTAATACATGGCACAAACAGACACGTGGCCAAATAGCACTATGACACGTGGCACAACCGTCTACGTCAGTATGCCACGTGTCACTGGTCAACACATCATCATACCATTACATGTGGCTAAATCATGGAGTGACACGTGTCACTAACAGTCCACGTCATCAAGTCATGTCATCACGTCGTTAATGAAAAATGAGTCACGGACTAACGTGGTGTATTTTTGTCAATCTCAGAGACGTAATTTGTGCAATTAGAATATCATGGACGATTTTAGTGTACGAAGTCAATCTCAGAGACTATTTTGAGGTTTAACTCATAACTGCGTATTTGATTTAATTGAAACAAAAAAATTTTCCTTTTCGTATATTTTTTATTTAAAAAAAGATAATATTTAGTATTTATTATTTATATATATATCAATTACTATTCTAATTCTTTATTCTATATAAATAAAAAAATTGAAATATATATTAAAGTAAGTATACTTTAAGTATTAGTCAGACAAAATATAATTTTGTGAAGTAGAAGATTATCTTTTGTGATGTATAAGATTATTCATTATTTTTTACATTAAAAAAATCAATAATATTAAAAAGATAAAAAATAATCAAAATTTATCTTATTTAATATTTATTAATTATAATAATAATTAATAAATATTATATAAAATAAGTTGTAATTATTTTTAGTTAATATTTTTTGTTATTAAATATTTAAAAAAAAATAATATTGTTTAAATTTTTACAGCACATTAACGGTGAGTAGCAAGTGTGAGATATAAAAAATATATATATAAAATAAAAAATTTATAAAATTAATATCTTAAAATTTATGAATGGAATGTATTAATAACTTTTATCTTACATAATTGTACTTAATTCTTAACGTGTCTCTTTCCGATAAATAAATACTGATATGTATATTATCGTCATAGTACACACATATTATCGTCATAGCTAACAATATAAGAAATGGCTCCTAAAAAATTACTTATGAGTGAGTGATAGATCTAGAAAATTTTAATAGTGGGAGTAAAATATATATAATATAATAATAATTTGAATTTAGCTAATATATGTCCTAAAAATACATAATAAATTTAGTATTAGTGGAAGATTTTAAATTTTTTTATTTAATAACTACAAAATAAATACATTAAAAACTTAAGTTTTTTGTATTTTTAATAAAAATATTCTCAATTTGTAGTCTTAATATGTACTTTCAGGACACAAGATAAATAAATTCTAATAATTTTTATAGTAAAAATATTATTATATTGTATAAAAATCAGCTATAAAATTGTTCATTAACCATTATTTATTTGTGTATAAATATATTTATTGTTTAATTAATTTTCAATATGTATTTTGTATTTCAATATATATTCTATACGGGTAGTTACTTTTTATGTACATATAGCATAATTATTGTTATAATTATATTTTATTATTGTAAATATGATTAGTCTTCAAAATATATAATTTATAAATTAAAATACTAAAATAATAATTTAAATAATAATATATAATTTATAATTCTATTTTTTAGGTTTCATATTTTTAAAAAAATTGAGTAATCTTTTTATGTAAACAATACAATCGAAATGTCTTTTTTTTAATATATATATATATATATCACTAAACAATTATTTAAAAATTCATTTTTCATATTAAAAGCTAACTCTTGATGATATTCATAGTTGAAAAATTTTTTTCAATTAATATAGTTGTTATGGAAAAAACTAAAACTAATTTAAAAAAAAGATAAATAATATCTTTTGAATTTATTTTTAAGAAAGAACATTAATCTTATTTAAATTGAGAATTGATCATTCTAATAAATATTTAATATAAAATTTTTAAACTGACTATTAAATACCAAAAGTTGAGTAAAAAATTATTGTAGGGTCAAATTTAATAATTTAATGAAAAAATAAATATTATTATCATATACTACTCAAAAAAATTTCAAATTGTAGTGGGAACACTTGTCCCAATAAAATATATATAGATCCATTCCTGCTTATGACATGATTTTTCAGATCATATATATAATCATAGTTAATCTTTTAAGAACAACACTACATGCTTACATAATTAACAAAATTTATTATTTTTTATTAATATTTTATTTATTTTAAATTTTAAACTTTTATTCTTAATATTATAAAATGAAGTATATATTAATTTAAAATAGCGACTAATATTAATTGTTCTTCCTTGCGAAATAGATGGCCCCTAACTATGGATGATTGCCGAGCTATCACCTCGGTGGCTGAACGTCCAATCTTTGAATCCGAGCTTTCTTCTCAACGTGACGTAAGAGCGCGAGCAAATGAGAAAAGGGGGTGTACCTGCAAAGACACTCCAAAGCTTAAGTCAGTATCTCGTATTATTCAAACTCGCCGAAGAAAATACTTTACCTTACTTTATATGATGGGCTGTTCGACCGTTACGCTTTGGCATTAAGGTCAGTTATAAAAATGGTGGATAACGTATCTGACTTGTGAACCGTTTGATCGTCGGTTATGATAGGAGCATTTATTTGACCGAGTTATAGCTCATAAATGGACGAGCTATAACGGATGACGCCGAGTTATAGCTCGTTGATAACGACCATATCACAGCCCCCAAGCTTAGCTTGAGAAGAGTTTTTAATGAAGCAGGTTGAGCTTCTTGATGAGTTATAACTCAGTTGGATAGGTTACTGAGTGAGCCCCCAGTTTAATATACTTCGTTAAATAACTATTATTGTTGTGACGTGGGGGTCGTGGCCTTGCTTTGGTGAGGAGAGAGAAAGATTAATGGATGCATTAAAGGCTTGTTGCCTTTCCAAAGTGGCTGCGTCGTTTGATGTGATTGGGAAGCAGTTTCATTATTCGAAGCGTTTGTACTAGCTTTATTGGGTTACTACTTGAAGTTATACTCTAGTTTCTTTTGGTGTTTGGATTTTTCTTCTTGGTAACAGAATGAGCAAAAGAGGTATGTATGCTTTGTCTCTTTGCTTTTGATTTACTACTTCCTTCTTTTTCTCTTCTTGTTTGCTTGCTGTTGTGTCTTAATGGGGTTTGAGAAGGAGAAAAAGGGTGATATTGACTAGTCTTATGACTGGGTTGGTGAGGATGTGAAGTCCCGAATCTCCCTATTTCGTGATAAGTCTACTGTGAAGGAAGTGAATGCAGGAAGAATTGTTAGGGCTGGTTCTGGGGTTCAGGTTGAGTTGCTGTCATGTAGTAATGATGATAGGGTGTATCATCGGGGGCAGAGTTTCGAGTTCTTTTACATGCACAGCTGTGTGCTAGAGGAATTAAGGGTGAAATTGCCATTTACAGAGTTTGAGTGTCAGGTTCTGAAACAGTTGAACTGTGCTGCATCTCCGCTTCATCCTAATAGTTGGGCGTTTCTACGTTCCTTCGAGATTTTGATGGAATATCTTGAGGAGACGCCATCGGTGGACTTGTTCTTTTCTTTATTTCAAGCAAAAGGGGTGTGGAAAGGGGATTGGATAAATTTCAATAGCACCCCTGGGTTTGGTATATTCAAGTTATATAAATCCTCTTTCAAGGATTTTAAGAAAATGTATCTTAAGGTTAGAAGTGTAGAAAAATATTTTCCCTTTTATGTTGATAAGAATCTGACCGAGAAGTTTCCTTTGTGGTGGTGTTCTGAACCGCAAAATATACTCGGTCTCGAAGTTATATCGCTGAGGAATGTGTGTTTGATTGAATTTTTGGTTGAGGGTATTGATCGTAAGGATCTGATATCTATGTATGAGTTACTCAAGTGGGAAGACGATAAAGATGCTGTCATAAATTACCTGGGTGAGTTTGGAGTTTTTGTTATTTGTATATTAATCTCCCATGAGTTGCTGACAGATGGTGTATTTGTATTGCAGGTGGGAAGTACCCTGGGGTTTTAGCTGCTTCTCTCAGGTCACGCTTTAAAAGTAAGAATTTGGAAAAGGAGGTGTCGTCGTCGAACCGTTAAAAAGGGGGGACGGCCAGAAAAGTTAGCCAGCCTCGTCAGGGGCGTAGGAAGGTGATTGCGAGGAAAAGAAAGTCGGGCGTGGTGGATTTGTCCGAGGATTCTAGTGAGAAGGAGAAAGGAGTGTCTTTAGAAGAGATTCATGCCTTTGTGGGAAATCAGAAAAAACTTCATGAGATGTTTGAGCTTAGTGAGGGTGTGTCTGTGTGGGGGAAAGAGTATCTCTATATGGCTGTGGTAGATGAGCATTGTCAATCTGAAGCTGATGTATCCCTTGCGAATGAGGTTGGTGAAATAGCTGTCGGGAAATACATGCAGGTAAGGTCTCCCTTTATGTGTACTTTTGATCCTACTTTTATTAGTAAGACAGTGTTATATTTTTTCTTGTTGTTGTCATGGTTTGTAGGTTGTTGGTTTGAGGTTAGCCAGTTTAAGGCGTAGCCAGGAGCTGAGGCATAAGAAAGTGGCTGTGGAGAAAGATGAGTTTTTGGTGATGAAAGAGGAATTGAGTAAGAGCAAAAGTGTTGTTTTCAAGCTTCAGAATAAGTTGACTGATACTGAAAAGCAATTGAAGGAGACAAAGGATAACTATGCTAAGGACGTTGAGGACTTGAAGAAAAAGGAAGCTGATTTGGCGAGCATGGAAACTCGACTGATTGAGGTTACTGCTCAGCTGAAGGAAATGGAGAAAAAGAAGAGTGATGAAATTTTGGATTCATTTGTTGAGGGGTTTGAAAGGGCGGCCTTACAGGCGAAGTTCTTCCTTGCCCTTGATGTTGATCTGTCTGAGATGGATCCTGGGAAGATCGTCCGAGATGGGAAGATGGTTGAGGATGATGGTGTTGCCGAAGATGAGGCAGAGAATGTTTAGTATGTTATTGTAATGTTCCTTTCTGTAGGACTTTTTATGTTATTTGTGATTGATGATGTAATTGATGATACATCATACATTATTGATAGTTGCTATTTTGTAGCTCGTTAATAGAGTTGTTTGACTTTTTCTTTATTCGTTTCGAATTGATTTGAGGTGTTTGAAAGGCCTTTGCTTAATTGATGGGAATTTCTATTCAGAATATTCCTTCTAATGTTTGCCAAGAATACTCGGATTGTAATCAGGCGAAGATATTCGTCGTTTTTGAGATTTGACCATAGATGAAGTTGGATCTATGATTTTTGATTGTAAAAGCAAATATTAGAATGATTGAGGGACAGAGTTGGTATGCACTTTAATTTAAAAGAATGAGATAGAGTTTATTATATACAGTAACATTGGTGATCCTTTGGATTCAAAGGTTCAGGTAGGCTAGCCTCGTTAAAACCTCTCCAAGCAAAACCCTTTGGAAAAAATCTTGGTAGTAGGAAAAAGAGTACAAGCCTGTCCCTAAATTTTAACTGTAGGACTTCTTTAGAGAGGAGATATTCCAAGTATTGGGTAGTGTTGTACCATTCATTGATTCTAGTCTGTATGCTCCATTACCGAGGACTTCTATAACTCGGTATGGACCGTCCCAGTTTGCTGCGAGCTTCCCATGAGATGATGGTTTTCGTGCCATTTCTGTCTTTTGAAGCACTAGATCGCCATTTTGAAATGATCTGCTTCTTACCGATTTGTTGTGCCGCGGAGTTATTGTCTGTTGTGCTACGCATTGTCGTAGTGTTGCTATATCTCTTATTTCTTCGATGATATCTAGCTCGGTTCACCGAGCTTCATCTTGGTTGCTGAGCTGAGTTCTAATGGAGCCTTGCGAGATCTCCAGAGGTATCATAGCTTCAGAGCCATACACAAGTCGGAATGGCGTCTTCTTGGTTGATGATTGTGGTGTTGTATTATATCCCCAAAGGATTTCAGGTATTAGTTCGGCCCAAAGTCCTTTAGCGTCATCTAACTTTTTCTTGAGTGCATGTAGTATGACCTTATTTGCAGCCTTTGCTAATCCATTTGTCTGAGGATGTTCAACAAACAAAAAATGTTGCTTGACTTTGAGGTTCTGCAAAAAAGATTGAAATTTCTGATCGGTGAACTGGCGACCATTGTCAGTGATGATATGGTGAGGTATGCCAAAACGGCAGATAATATGTTTCCAAACAAAAAAAATCATTTGTTGGGATGTAATTCTGGCTAAAGGTTGAGTGTCAACCCACTTGGAGAAATAATCAATTGCAACTATGAGGAATTTTACCTGTCCCGGTGCCGTTGGGAATGGACCGAGGAATTTTACCATTGGTTGAAGGCCAACTTACGTCGGAGTAATGTAGGAGCTCGGCAGGAATGTGTATGAGGGGTGCATGTTTCTGGCAATTGTCACATGTCCGAACTTTGTTTTGGCTATCCTGTTGTAAGGTCGGCCAAAAGAAACCGGCGCGGGGATTTTTGATGCTAAACTCTGAGCTCTCGTATGTGTTCCGCAAATTCCTTCATGTGCATCAGACAGGGCTATATTAGCATCAGCTTTGGTAAGGCATTTTAGCAACGGGCGAGTATATCCTCGGCGGTATAAAGTCCCGTTGAATAATGTGAAGAAAGATGCTCGTCTTCGGAACCTTTTTGCATTGTCGACGTTATCTGGTATATTACCTGTTTGTAGAAATTGTATAAAGTCGCTCTGCCAATCCTTTTCCTGTGTGACACTTAACACATCTGTTAGCATAACACTTGGAGAGGTTATAGTGGATTGATGTAATGTAGATAAATCGGATTGTGTGCTACCGAGTTTAGATAAAATGTCGGCCCTTTGGTTTTGTTCTCGTGGTATGTGTTGTATTTCAAATTTTGAAAATTTGGAAATGAGGTCTTTTCCTAACAATAGGTATTTAGAAAGAAGTGGATCTCTTACTTGGAAAAGGTCATTTACCTGCTGTATGACCAGTAGGGAGTCACAGTATACCTTTATGGCAGATATGTGGAGATCTAAACAAAGTCGGAGTCCTGCAACGAGGGCTTCATATTCGGACTGATTGTTGCTGGCTTTAAAAGATAGGTGTAAGGAATGTTCGAGAATAAAGCCATCGTCGGCCTCCAGACGAATTCTGGCACCACATCCCTCCTTGTTTGATGAACCATCTATATATAAGCTCCATTGTTTTGCATGGTCGTCTTTAGAGGGTATCGTCAGTTCTGCAATAAAGTCTGCCAAAAATTGTGATTTAACTGGTCCTCTAGATTGGTACCTGATGTCGAACTCGGACAATTCGATTGATCACTTAATAAGTCTGCTTGCAATTTCTGGTTTTTGTAGCACTTGTCGTAATGGGTGATCGGTCCTAACATAGATGACATGACTCTGGAAATAAGGTCAGAGTCTTCTTGCCGAGAATATTAATGCTAAAGCCAGCTTTTCTATTCTCGGATAGTTGAGCTCGGCGTGTTGGAGAGTTTTGCTGACGAAGTATACTGGATGTTGAGTTTTGTCCTTTCTGTAACAAGAACGGAGCTTATCGCCCAATCAGTAACTGATAAATACAAGAATAAATCTTCCCCTTGAAAGGGTTTTTGTAAAATCGGCGGTTGTGAGAGGGTTGTTTTTAGTGTATTAAAAGCTCTCTCACAATCGTCGTTCCATTGAAATTTGTTTCTATTTTTTATTGTTTTGAAAAAAGGAATAGATTTTGAAGCTAAACATGGCACAAATCTTGATAGCGCGGCGAGTCTTCCTATGAGACGTTGGACTTCTTTTACTGTTGTTGGACTTGTCATATCCGTAACAGCTTGGCATTTGTCAGGATTCGCCTCAATGCCCCTGTTTGTTAGTAAAAGACCTAAGAACTTGCCACCTTAAACTACGAACTACTAAAAATGGGGCTTTTTCGGATGAATTTTGAGACGAAATTGAAATAAATTTCGAACAAATTAAATTAGAGACAATTTTTTTTTCAAACAAAATTGGGACGAATTTTTTTGTCCCAAAAAGCCTTCTTGCTAATTTACATTTTGTCTGAAATTTCGTCCGAAATTTTTTTCAGACGATTTTGTGACAAATTTTGAATAGGCATTTATCTGCTAGATTTTTAACTATTATGATGTATTTTAGACGAATTTTAGACAGATTAGCCAACATAAAGACAACGTATTTCAGACAAATTTCAAACAAAAAATATACTTTATTTCAGACAAATTTCTGACGAATTTAGTCAAATATAACAAATTTTTTTCGAACAAATTTTAGACAAATCAAATATTTCTTTTCAATTAAATTTCAGACAAATTTAATTTACATGAATTTACGTATTTGAAACAAATTTCATACAAAACAAAAAATTATTTTTGCACAAATTTTCTACAAATTTAATATAATATTTCAAATAATTTTCATACAAAATAATTTGCTATTTAATATATAAATATTTTATAAAATAAATTGTATTCGATTTGCTTTCTATATTAAGACCATCATAATTATTTTTTTCATATTACATCATCAAAATTATAAACACATAATAAAGTCATGAAAAAGCCAATTACCATAAAAAGATTAAAAAAATATTTATTATTAAAATACTTGTAAATAAATGTAATCAAACTAAAATAAAAAAATAATTAAACTAAAACAAATAAAAAAACCTTTAAAAATATCAAATATCATGAATAAAATAAAATGTACTAATTACTAATTCACCTAAAAATTCCTTAATCTAAATCAGAAAAAATATATACTTCATACATCAATCACTCATGTTATCATCCTCATCATCACTAGAGCCTGTCCCAAGCTCATCATCCACAAGAATAGACATGGTTGAAGGAAGTGGGAGATTCAACTTTTTATACAAAGCATGAAGTGTCTTTTCAGTAGAACCAATTCTTTTCTGTTGAACTTTTAGTTGACATCCTTGATCCTTTAACTTATGCTCAGCATCATTCAACTTAACCTTTTGCTCTTCATTGATCATTTCTTGCTCCTTTGCCTTTTCTTTCCACATGTGAAGTTCTTGTTCAATATTTAGATTGTCTTTGGATGTCTCTGAGCAATTTCTGGAATCCAACTTTGAATAGAGATCTAAACCAAAAGCAGCTTTCTTTTTCTCTTTTGTCACAACTTCATTCCAAATAGTGTAATCATCTGGTATATCTAGGCCTTCCTTAGATGCCTCAACATCTCCCTCATTATCCAAGGATAAAGCTACTTGAAAAAGTTTTGTCTTTCGCTTTTTAAATTCGCCCTACGAAACCAATTAATTTTAATCACAACTAAATATGCCATGAACAAATACTAACATATAGTGAAAATTATTTTTGAAAATGACAAAAGAAAAAGAACAAACTAGCATCACATACAATGACTTTCTCAGAAGTGTAAGTACAAATTGCATAATTCTTTTTCTCTGTTATTATTAAGACATGAAGTGTGTTTGGGAGTTATGAGAAAAGGAGAGGTAAGGTTAAGGGTAAGATGAATTATACTAGGATTAACATGGCACTTGTTTGGGAGTTTAAAATAGACTGATGTTGGGTTATGAAATCTCCACTTTGAGTGAACTCTAAAAGTAATTAGATGGAAATTATTGGAGAAAGTATAAGTCTTCTTCCCCCTCTTCTCTTAAATCTTACTTACAAGCTTACACACCCTAAGGAATGTCTTGTCTGAAGCAGAAAGGCCACTGATTGAATTTTAAAAAGAGGACTGAAAGATAAGCAAAAGATACGAGAATAGATTGAGTGAATTAGATGAGTGAATTATAAGTAACAAATTTTAAGAGCAAATCAATATAACTATATTCACAAATAAATAGATTGACTGGCTCATTGAAAATTGTATTTTTGAAGGACTTTGAACCTAGGTAAGAAAAACAAGCGCTCTGTTTTTGTTAGCTTGTATTGGTAAACGTGAAAAAATTCTTAAGTTCTGAACTCCTCAAATTTTTTGAGAAAAGCTAACCAAATTCAAATAATTTATTATGTGATCAGTTTTAGAACATAATATTATAATTGGAAAAACAAAATGTAATCACAACTAGTAAAGTAACCAACATGACTTTATTAAAATTGAAATTAATCATTAAGTAAATAACTTATTGAAATCGGTTATTCTCATTCCATTCTTCCTAATAAAAATTAGAAATTGAGCACAAGCACCACTTTTGCATTGAGCTGCTGGTCCACTTAGATTGAAAAATTGTATTTGCTGCATTTGTGTCCTATTGGCTATTAATGAAAGACTTTATAAACCACTTGTAATTCAAAATTTTCATTCTAAAAAGCTAATTAGCACGAGAAAATATTGATCACATTTTTTCTTAGTAATGGTTAGTATTTCTTTCTTTCTTTCTTTCTATAATCATGTTGATTAATTCAAAATGTTAGGGACATAATACAAGCACAAATCAAAGAAGGATTTAGAACAGTGACACAGATTGAAACTATTAGCCATGTTTGTCAAAGACATGTGAATTTCAAGTTAAAAGTTCTTATGAAAAATTTATAGCAGCATCAGAACTTGTTCAGCAGATTGGCCAATAAAAGCCTTAATAATAAATACATAACATTTCTTAAACCTCAAACTAAATCTAGTAATCTACTATTAAATATTAATAGAAAAACAAATTTCATCATATTAATAAGTTTAAGAGTCACTATTAGTCAAAAGGGAGAATAATAATATTTTGTTGGGAATAAATTTGTTACTTATAATTCACTCATCTAAATTGAGATTTGCTCTTTACTAATGAAACCTCATGGGTCTTATGTTATTGAGATTTGGTGAGGAGTGATGACACCGAAAAATACGAGGGGTTTTAAGCCATTATTCTTAGATTTCTACTACAGCAAATTTCATAAAATTTAGTAGTGTTCAAGCCATTTAATCTTTAAGTAGCTATAACATATAAATCGAATACAAAGCATCACATAGGCATTCAATTAAACATGTGGTGTGCAATTCAGAAATTTAGCATAATCAAGCAATTTTCAGCAGTATTCAACTCATAAAAGCCATAATCCAACATTTACAAGTTAACAAAGATCTAATAAACTAATCCTAACCTATCTTAACCACTTAAATCCACTAACAACATGAAAATTCTAACTAACTAACTAATTAAAGAAAATCGACTGGAAAGCAGAGCAAAGAGAGAACCTGAGGTGATGACTAGGGTTCTTGAAGCAAAGACAGGAAAAAAGAACAAAGCTGAGTAACAAATACTGTTCACAAAAATTAGAACCTTGCAGAGGACGCACAAAGAGAAGAAGAGGCACGAACAATCTAGCAAAGAGGCCATGTCTCAGGCTGGCAGGGGCGCGGGTTCTGAGACCGGCGGAGGCGAACACATGCAGGAGGCGAAGCGGTTGTTCAGAAGTGAAGGCTGGTACCTGGGATTGCGATTGACGATGGTGGAGGTGGTCTGAGGTGCGAGATTGGAGGCTGGAGTGGTGGATGTTTGAGACCAGAGATAGGAGGCAGAGCAAGAGCGGCCAAGTACGAGCGGCAACGCACAGACAGAGGCAAAGCACGCAGAAGGAGCGCGAAGCACAAGCGGCAACCACAGACCGGAGGCAGAGCACGCAGAAGGAGGGAGAAGGAGATGAAGAACTGACCACGAAACGGTGAAACCAAAAGACAGTTCTGATAAAAGGTTTGGTTTTTAGCAAGTTAACCTAGGTATGTTGCTGTGATACGAGGGAGAAGGCACTCAAAAACTAAAATTTTCTGAACCTAAAAGGCGATTTTGATAAAGTTTTGATTTTTGGCGCAAAGTAAATAATAAGTGGCATTGAAATAACTGTGTATAGCTAATTTTTTAAAATTAAAATTATATCTAATTTTTAATATCAAATTAAAAAGAATAAAATTACAATAAAAATATATTCAATAAGTTATAGAATAGAATATTGATATTTAAAAGATAGATATTTTAAAAAAATTATATCTAATAATAATTTTAAAATATTTAAATTTTGAATTATTATAATGTAAATAATTAAAAGAATAAATTAAAAAATAATATGAGATAACTAAAAAAATCAAAATTAAATATAAGATGGTATATAAAAATTTGTATAAGAAATTTAATATTAAATATAATAAAAATAAAAGAATAAAAAAAATAAAAAGATAGAATATATAAAAAAATAAAAAGATAGAGTCTTCCAAGTTTAACTTAAAAAAATAAATATATAATATACAATGATATAAAAAAATTAATAAAAATATAGTCAATTTAGTTCTAAAATTTAGGATTGGATAAGTATATTTGTTAAATTTTTTTATTTAGTACTGAGTATGTACTACCTGAATTAAAAGAGTTATGGTGAATAATAGATTAATTTACTAGTCTTATATTTTAATGGTTGATCTATAATGATTCAATTAATTATTTTAAGATTGTAATTTATTTCATATTTGATATTATATAAAAATAATTATTAACTTAATAAAAAATTAAATAATTTTTTTATTTTTTAAAATATTAAAAAATATATTTTAAAAATAAACCAACTAAATTTGATGGTACCCCCACCAAAAGTACCCATTTCGTTAGCGCCAAGCACACAATGACTTTCCCCATCATAAGTTTCAATTTGTGTGCGCCCCTCCTGAGATGATGACTAAATCCATTTTGCGGGTGCTTTGCAAACAATGACCCTGCTCATTTTCGTAAAGCTTTCTCTGCATGCGTATTATGGGAATTAATATATTTTATTTACTTATTTATATAAAAAAAGCCTGCATAAATAAGCTCTAACGTACCTATTAATCCAATTTTTAAAAATATGTATAATAATAAATAAGATGTTAATTAGTATGATGATTATTTCATATTTTGATTAAGAGGTTTTGGAATTGAAAGGTGCAAACAAAAACTGTATCTTTTTATAAGTTATATATAATTAAGGTTATTTTAGGAAAAAGAAACTTTATTTTGGAATAGTAAAAATATTTGGGACAAATCATAGACTAATTTAAAATATAAATAATATTTTTATACTAAATTTTAAAAGTTTTCAATAAATATTTGAAATTTGCTTGAAAATTGATGAACTTTCAAACTGATTTTACAAATGATGCTATTTTCGTCCCAAATTTTGTCCACTTCGAAGGGTTAGCTATAGTAAAAGCATTTAAGACTAATTATAGACAAATTTGAGATAGAATTAACATTTTTCAAAATGCGTCCCAAATCTGTCTGAAGTTATTGCGCATATTCAGATGGAATACGGACGAATTATAGTTTTTGTCCAAAATGTGTTGCTAATTTGTATGAAAATTTTGGTGCCATCTAAAAAAAATTTGGCACCAAAATTTGGAACAAAATTTAGACAAATTTAGGACAGAATATATTATTCCAATATCTCCACTAAAAATTGTTCAACATTTGTCTCAAATTTGTTCGAAATGAAAAAGTCATTCAGACGGAATAAATTTCGTTTGAAATTTTCGTCCGAAAAAAATCTATTTCTAGTAGTGAAGGCACATTTCTCCGGGTTTAGACGCATGTTGTAGCTGCGTATTTGGCCGAAAATCTCTGATAAGTCGTCTATATGGTTTTTGCCAATCTGTGTCTTGGCGACCATGTCATCGACATACACCTCTATATTTCTTCCGATTTGTTTGGCGAAGACTTTGTCCATAAGGCGCTGGTAAGTTGCTCCTGCATTCTTTAGTCCAAAGGGCATAACTTTATAGCAGTAGTTACCGAATTCAGTGATAAATGCCGTTTTACTCTGATCAGAGGGATGCATGAGGATTTGATTATAACCCGAATAGGCATCCATGAAACTCAAGGTAGCATAACCGGAAGCGTTATCTACCAAAGAATCTATGGATGGTAAATGATAAGAATATTTCGGGCATGCTTTGTTTAAATCAGTAAAGTCAACGCACATGCGCCACTTACCATTTTATTTCCTTACCATTACCACGTTTTCCAGCCAGATAGTAAATCTGATTTCTTTGATGAATTTTGCATTCATCAGCTTTTCAGTTTCTTCTAATGATGCTTTTTTCTTTTCATCACCGAGCTTCCTTTTCTTCTGCTGCACTGGTCGTGCAGACAGGTTTATAGCTAATTTATGGCTGATGATTTGTGGATCGATGCCAGGCATGTCAGAAATCATCCATGCGAACAGGTCGGCTTGTTCTTGTAGAAAGGTGTTGATGGCCTTTAACTCCACGGCTTCTATTGATGTACCTACATAAGTAAATTTGTTAGGATCGTTATTGAAATATACTTTTTGCAAGTCACCTGATGGTGCAGGTCTTTCAAGAAAGTCGGCTCTTGGATCGAGGTTGTTCACTTGTTGCTTCGAGCGAGTTGGTAACTTCATGCTGATGTTGTAACATTGGCGGGCCTCATTGTGATCCCCATGGATTGTTACAACTTGATCGTCCTGCAAAGGGAACTTAACACACAGGTGAACTGTAGATACAATTGCGCCGAACTTATTCAAAAAAGGTCAGCCTAGTATGAGATTATATAGGCTAAAGCAGTCTACTACTAAATATTGAATGTCACATGTTTTTGAAAGATGATGCTCACCTAGTGTGGTTTGTAACCACACTGATCCCAATATCGGAACTCGCTCACCCGAGAACCGGACAAGGTCTCCCCCTGTTGACTGGAGGATGTTGTCACTGAGCTTCATTTTTTGGAATGTTGAGTAGAATAGAACGTCGGCGCTACTCCCGGGATCCATAAGTACTTTCCTTACTAACAGATCTCCCAATTGAAGAGTGATTACCACAGGATCGTCTAGGTTGTGTATGCTTGAATCAAAGTCGGCGTGTGTGAACGTCACTTGGGGGAGTTGGGTTGTGACTGCGGATTCGCGCTGGGGGCCATCTACCGAGCATATAGCTCGGTATGATCTCTTTCTAGCCGAGCTTGAGGATCCTCCGCTGGCGTATCCCCCTGAAATACAATTGATTATACCTCGGGGCTGTTCATATTGGCTTGAGGATGTCCTTTCTTTCCCTCGGTGTTGTTGTTCTGACGAATCATCGTTTCTGGAAGGTGTGGCACATTTTTTAATGTGACCTCCAATGTACTTGTCAAGATGGCCTTGCCGAGCTAACCGTTCTAAGAGATCTTTTGCCACCACACAGTCATCAATGGTGTGGCCGTGCTTCTGGTGGAAAGCACAATATTTAGATTTGTCTACATTCTTAGTTTCTTGGTAGGTGCCGGCCTTCCTTGGTGGCTTGATGAGTTTTGAATTTAGAATCTCTTTGATGATATCCTCTCGCTTAGTGTTAAACTGCGTATAAGAATCAAAACGAGGTGTTAGTTTAAAACCTTTCTTACTACTTGGAGCTTTGTCCTCGTCTCTGTAGTTTGTTTTGTCAGACTTTCGAGCCTGTCTGAGCTCTTCGATATCGATTTGGCCTTTGGCTTTCTCGCGGAATTCGGCAAGGGTCTTTGGCTTGGCCACCGCAATTGTGTCTTGAAACTTCCCAGGTCGGAGGCCGCTTTTGATTGCATGTAGATGGACTTCGGGATGGAGGTTGGGTATGCTGATGGCGACTTTTGTGAAGCGAGTCATATAGTCCTTCAAACTTTCGTTTTGCCCCTGCTTGATAGTGTTCAGATAGTCCGAGTCATGTAGATATATTGCGGATCCAGCGAAGTGTTCTTCAAATAGCTTGGCCAGTTGCTGAAATCGTGAGATGGAACCTGCAGACAAAGCACAAAAACAATCAAGTGCAGGACCGTCTAAATAATTTGGAAAACAACGGCATAAGACATTATCTGATGCACCGTTAACGATCATTATTGATCGAAATTTCTTGAGAAACTTCTTTGGATCTCCGAGCCCATCGTAAGGTGTGAGAGTCAGTGGTAAGGTGAACCTTCGTGGTAGCTCGAAGTTCATCACTTCTGGCGTGAAAGGTCCCACGAGCTCGTCGGGTTCGTTGTTTTCATCTTCAGGTTGGGCTCGCTTAACTCGGATGGTCTCCGAAAAATGGGAAGGGTCAGAATGATGTTCATCATCCTCTGGTTGTTGTCGATGAGTGTTGTTATTTTCGATCCGAGCGTTGTTCAACTCGGCAATTTGGGCGGCCATTCTTTGGTTCTCCTCTACCATACGCTGATTAGCTTGTTGCAGCTTAGTTACCATCCTCAGAAGTTCGGATGGGGAAGGAGGTAGTACGTCAGCCATGAGTGTAAGTGAAGGTAGCAGGACCAAAAGAAAAGACTTATTTCTTCGGCCCCACGGTGGGCGCCAATTGTTCTTGCTTGCGAAATAGATCAGCCCCTAACTATGGATGATTGCCGAGCTATCACCTCGGTGGCTGAACGTCCAATCCTTGAATCCGAGCTTTCTTCTCAACGTGACATAAGAGCGCGAGCAAATGAGAAAAGGGGGAGGGGGGTGTACCTGTAAAGGCACTCCAAAACTTAAGTTAGTATCTCGTATTATTCGAACTCGCCGAATAAAATACTTTACCTTACTTTATATGATGGGCTGTTCGTCCGTTACGCTTTGGCATTAAGGTCGGTTATAAAAATGGTGGATAACGTATCTGACTTGTGAATCGTTTGATCGTCGGTTATGATAGGAGCATTTATCTGACCGAGTTATAGCTCATAAATGGACGAGCTATAACGGATGACGCCGAGTTATAGCTCGTTGATAACGACCATATCATTAATAAAAAATATTCATTTTTAATGTTTATTGTATAATAAAATGCCAAAAATGTGCTTGCCATTTTTGTTGACATTTTGGAAGTGTCCATTCACATGATACATCATATCAAAATGATAAAATAACAGCGCATATGGATAAGCTCTCTGGGCAAATTTACGTGTGAAAATACTGAAAACTAATGCTAGGTTCACAAATATTTTACGGATCGGAAGCCATGTCAAAATTGTCCAGCTTTTGGAGAAGATGGTTACTTAGCTTCCATTGGCCCAGAATCCTAGTTTGTCGTTACTTAATTATTGCAGCTCCATTTTTCACTTTTTTAAGTTTATAAATAATTTTTGTTAGAAAAATAATTTTTTATGAACTTCCTTTTATCAATTTAAGTTTTCAAAAAGTGGTTTCATGCTGATTTCAATCATACAAAAAAGCTAATTATCCAATTAGTCGATTATTTCAAGGAACAAACAAATAAACTCACTTATTTATATATATATTTTTAAATTATTTAATTACGTTTTTTTCTTAATACTATAATTTTATTCACTACTACCAACCAACCACCACCATTACTGCCATTGGCTTCTTCCGCCCACTAATGGCCATCACTAACCGCCACCCTGTTATCACCTCCAGCCACTTTAAACCCTAAATTCAAAATTATAAATTTTAAATCATAAATTCTAATCTTAAATTATTTTTATCATTTCACCAATAAATGTTTTTTTTTTTACTTTATTTAGATGTTTTTATTGTTTTTAGTTTTGACGTTTTTTTATTCATTTCTTTTTATTTATTGGCTGATGACTTTAAAGTAGTTGGCTAAATTGATTGATAGTAATAATATGAAAATAATAACTAAAGTTATCTTATTTAACTTAATATCTATAATTTTATATATATAAATATATAATTTATAATTATATATTTATTATATCTAAAATTATATAATTATTCTAATGATAATTAATAAATATTAAATATAACAATTTAAAATTATTTAAGTTAATTTTTTATTATTTTTCAAATATTATTGATTAATGTTGGTTTACTAAACTTTTTCAAATAATTTTACTGTTCTTATTGTAGACGATCTTTATTTTTAAAATTGATTTAGGATATTTGTGTCAAACCATCACAAACAACAACAACAACAACATGCTGGCATATGAATCTTTTAGTGCAGGTCTCTTATACAATGAATCAAACATTTCGAGGAGATGTTTGACTTTGAATTGCTCTTGGGTGTTACATTTTGTTCTGCGTCCGCGTAAATTGTTTTCATGTATTTTGCTATTCATAACTGAAAAAAAAAAAAAAGCTGTGATTTTCTTATGATTTTAAATTTGATTGTGGTCCTATTTTTAATTACATTATCACTGTAACAAAAAAATTTTTTAGTGTCAAATTTTTAGTGGTAAAACTAAAAATATAATAGCTACTATACATCTTATTTAACATAATTTTACGACAATTATATGTTTTACGTTATTATTACATGTTATAATGATAATTATATAATTATCATTAAAATTTTTTAATAATAAAACATAAAACAATTATATAATATCTAATTATTAGTAAATATATTATCTGTTATTTTTATTAGGTTTAATTATTCTGTTGGCCCTTATAGTTTCGCGAAATTTTCAATTAGGTCCTTATACTTTTTTTTTTTTTTTAATTGGGTCCCTGCACCAAATTTTTTTTCAATTGAGTCTCTACACTTTTTTTTCTTTTTATTTGAGTCCCTGCACCAAATTTTTTTTAATTGGGTTCCTATACAATTAAATCAATTACTACCAAGAAGGACCTAATTGAAAAAAAATTTGGTGCAGAAACCTAATTAAAAGGAAAAAAAAATATAGGGACCTAATTGAAAATTTTACGAAACTATAGGGACCAACAAAGTAATTAAATCTTTTTATTATTATCGTTAA
This sequence comes from Arachis hypogaea, assembly GCF_003086295.3. Classification (NCBI taxonomy): domain Eukaryota; kingdom Viridiplantae; phylum Streptophyta; class Magnoliopsida; order Fabales; family Fabaceae; genus Arachis; species Arachis hypogaea. The sequence goes on along the minus strand of NC_092047.1, from coordinate 110,077,335 downwards.
TAATAAAATAGATAATCGCTAAAATATTTTTTTTGTAGTAGTGTACCCCGTGTGTGAAAACAAAGGTAGTATATAAGAAAAGTTTCTTGTATCCTCTTATAAGAAAAATGTTTTGGTAAAAATATAATTTAATAAATAAAAAAAATTTATTAAAGGATATTTTGATAAGCAAAATTTAATGACAAAAAAAATAAAATTTTTGTTAAAAAGTATTTTTATAAAAAATAATTTATTTTTTTTCGAAAAATAGATAAAGTTAACATTAGTTAACACAAAAATTTTAAAATAGATTAAAAAAAATTTTTTAATTATAAAAAAAAAATATACATTTTACAAATAAAGAAAAAGAGAGTGTCATTTTAGTGTATCTCTTGAAAGAGAAGAGTAAAATTTTCTCAAAATAATAATAGACCTATAATACAGATGTAAAAGGTAATTAATTCATGAGAATAAAAACACTGATTTACTCTGAGAGTAATTAAAAATTTCTTCTATATAATAGCTTTAGTAATTAGTTATCATTCTAATTAACAATATGGACACTATATATAATTACCCTTTTAGCAACCGTGCATTAGCCAAAACTAGTTACGCATAGTTTTCGAATCAGTCTATGAAAATTAGAGCCGCTAATTACGCATAGTTCGAATAACGTAGGAATCTCAGAATTCGTTGTTCCTAAGTTCTTATACACACTCAATATAGCTTTCTTAACTATAATAAATAATTTTAAAATAAAATTATAGAAAAACGATGTGATCCATATCTCTTTAGATAATAATGATAGGCCCATCAAAAAACAATTTTTTTTTTAAAGTTAGGAGTTTTTTTCTTTGGTTGTCCACGTTATGAGTTGTTGCACGCAGAAAATGGAATTCGAACTCCTGACAATTGTTTAAGCGAACAAGTAAGCTAACTACTCGACCAAACCCAAGTTGTATGTAGTACTTACATATAATATTGTTAACTAATCTTTATTAATAGTCCTCAATATTAACTTTTTCCAATAAAATAGAACTGTTAAATGTTACGTGCTCCACAACAACATACACGCACATGGGCCTTATCTACTTAATAATAATAAAACTTCTTCTTATCATTATAATCATTCTAACTAAATTTGAATTGTTAATAATCTTGAATTGTCAATCAAGTTCCACAGATAATTTCCCCACCACGTACCTATTTGAGCCCTATAAATACACAACTAGTCTAAGTGATATCTATTATATTCCTCATCACCATTGTTGTTTCTTCTCAATAAGCTACAATGTTGCCACCACTTGTTCTAAGTCTATATCTTATTATTCCTTTGTTTGTGTTTCTTTTCATCCGAACCCTAAAAAAAAAATCCCTTAAATCACTACCTGGTCCTAAAGGCCTTCCCATAATAGGGAACCTTCATCAATTAGATAATTCAATCCTTCACAAGCAACTATCTCAACTCTCTAAGAAATATGGCCCTATATTCTCCCTTAAACTAGGGTTAAGGCGTGCCATTGTTGTTTCCTCATCAAAACTAGCCAAAGAGACACTAAAAAACCATGACATTGTTTTCTCCGGAAGGCCTAAGTTACTAGGGCAACAAAAAATGTCCTACAATGGCTTAGATATTGCGTTTTCCCAATATGGTGATCATTGGAGAGAAGTTAGAAAGATTGGTGTTACTCATGTTCTTAGTGCTAGAAGTGTATCAAGCTTTTCCTCAATAAGAAATTTTGAGATACAAAAAATGATAGAAAAAATATCTAGTCATGCTTCATCATCATCTTCAAAAGTTGTAAACTTGAGTGAGATGTTGGTGTCTCTTAATAGCACTATTATATGTAGGAGTGCTTTTGGGAGAAGGTATGATGATAATGAAGGAGTTGAGAGGAGTAGGTTCCATGGTTTGTTCAATGAGTTACAAGCTGTTGTGGCTGCTAACTTTGTTTCGGATTATATTCCTTTCTTGGGTTGGATTGATAGAGTCAATGGAATGCATAAACGTCTTGAAAGAATTTTTAAGGAGATGGATAGTTTCTATCAAGAAGTCATTGATGAACACATGGATCCCAATAGAAAGACTTTGAAGGATAAGGGAGAAGAAGACATGATTGATGTCTTGCTTCAATTGAAGAAGGAGCGTTCATTTTCCATTGACATCACCTATGATCACATCAAAGCATTGGTCATGGTTTGTAGTCTTACCTTCTCTTCTTATCATTTTTTTTTATGGTTTTTTTAAAAAAATATTAAGTAAATATAAAAATTAATTATTAAAATAAGTCATTATATATTATATATAAATATATATAATTTAATTTATTTTTTATGTTTATTTATATTTTAATATATATTCTATACTAATAGTCAATTTTAGTAGTTGATTTTAATGTATACTTAAGTTTCATTTGGTAAAATTTTTTTAAGAGATACTTGTATTTTTTAAAAACATAAATTTTTCATTTTGTATTTAGTAAATAAAAAAATTATATACTTATATTTGTGACTTTAAAAGATAAAAATACTTTTAAAAATATTTAAAGTGAAATTTTTTAAAGTTAGTTTGCACTTATAAAAATTAAAAAGTCTAACTAACATTCAATGCTCAAAATAGTGTTTTTATTTCCTTCTACAGGATATGCTTGTAGCGGCAACAGACACTACTTCAGCCACAACTGTTTGGGCTATGTTTGCCCTAATGAAAAACCCAAGAGTTCTAAAGAAAGTTCAAGAAGAAATTAGAAAGCAAGAAATCAAGAAAGATTATTTAGAAGAAGATGATATTCAAAAGTTTACCTATTTTAATGCTGTTATAAAAGAGGTACTTAGGTTGCATCTTCCAGCACCACTCCTTGTGCCAAGAGAAACAACTCAACATTGCATTATAGATGGCTATGAAATTCCAGCCAAGACAATAGTGTATATAAATGCATGGGCTATACATAGAGATCCCGAAATTTGGAAGGATCCGGAAGAGTTCTATCCTGAAAGGTTCCTCGAAAATCATATTGATTTTCGAGGGCAAGATTTCGAGTTGATTCCGTTTGGTTCCGGTAGAAGAATTTGCCCTGGATTGCATATGGCAGTTACAACACTTGACCTAATCCTTGCTAATCTTTTATATTCTTTTAACTGGGAATTGCCTTTGGGAGTGACAAAGGAAGACATTGATACTGAAGTATTGCCTGGACTTGTTCCACATAAGAAGAATCCTCTTTGCCTTGTTGCAAACAGCCACATATAGAAGTCACATTATAGACTTGTAATTATAGATTTGGACTTTGCATGTGTGATTATGAATAATGCTTGTGGTTAGGGTAAGTTTGTTAATTGTATTTAGTGATAAGTATATCTAATGCATATGATATATGATGTATCCATATATATCTCTAAATAAAGTGTGTTTTTTGCTTTTAAAGAAAAAAATAAGGTTAATTCTATGGTATTTATGAATTAGTGTCTAAATTTTGTTTAACTTATTTTTTTTTTAGTAAATTTTGATTTTTAAAAAATTATTTATTTTTATATTTTTTAAATTAAATATTAATTTTTAACTTTTTTTTTTAATAAATAGATACCACTTTTTAAGACAATAATATTCACTACAAAATAAAATGTATTTCCTATGCCCAAAAAGCCAATTAGAAAAAAAAAAAGGGATCGGAAGGCGGGAAGTCAAAATTTTATATTTTAATTCTCTTAACTAATATCCTTGACATTCTTAATTTTATTAAATTCTTAGAAAAAAAAAATGACTTTTGTGGTTGAAGCCAAAGTAGAAAATCCTTAACCCCAATACTTGTTCCATGCTTATATATGTGGATCTTACCCCCTTTTTTCTCATTAATGATCTTATCCTTTTTTTTGTCTCTCAATAGTTATAAATTTTCGAGGCCGGCTATACAAGTCTTTTTGGCTTACAAGTCTTACAAGTCCAATAAAACACATGCATTACACACTTTCACATTCAAGAGTAAATAAAACGCACGTTATTCAACAACTTCCTGTTTCCAAAGCGCGCTACTCGTCATGCATTATGAACGACTCTTCTTCTTCTTCCTCCATGAAAACGATTTTCTTGCCAAATTTGAAGATAATGGAACTTCAGAAATACACCCAAACGATTACAGAAATACACCCAAAGGATTACAGAAATACACCCAAACGGTTACAGGAATTCACCCAAACAATTATAGAAATACACCCAAAGGATTACAAAAATACACCCAAAGAATTTAAAAAATACACCCAAAATTCGTTGAAGTACACCTTATGCATATTTCAGAACTCTTTCTCTTTCTCCTCCTCATCTTCTGCCGCTTCTTCTTATTCAAAAATGATTTCAGAGCTTGATGTCAAAAAACAATGAAAATCGAGAATAACGAAGAAAGAAAACAGAGAGAAAAGCACGTAAATGAAGAAGAAGAATAGGAAGAGGAAGAAGAACGTACAGTAAGAAGAAGAAGAAGGAGAAAGAGAAGGCAAGAAACGAAAGAAAAGAAGAAGAAGAAGAAGAGGAAGAGGAAGAAGAACGTGCAGCAAGAAGAAGAAGAAGGAGAAAGAGAAGGCAAGAAACGAAAGAAAAGAAGAAGAAGAAGAAGAAGAAGAGGAAGAGGAAGAAGAACGTGCGCAAGAAGAAAAATGTGCACTTATAAAGATTTGTATAAAAAAAATACTTGTATGTGGAGAATTTCTCTAAATTTTTATCTATTAATTATACATTTTTAATTATAAAAATTAATAAAATAATTAAATCTATAAAAATAATAGTTAAAATAAAAAATATAAATATCGTCTAAATTGAACAAGAGTAGAAATAGCAATGGATTCGATAGAATAGATACCATTCTCCTACCTACTTAATTAAGAAAAAGAGAAAGTCTAAGTGACCAGCAGATTTTATGGTTTTTAGCCATTAATTAACCATCAATGATATTTTTGATGGTGTGAGATTGTAACTAATAATGTAGAATCATTCAATTTCCTTTTGATGGTTAAGTGTTGGCTAGAATTTAACAAAAGTACTGCCCCTAACACTCCTCTAAAAAAAATACTCCTATTTCTTCTTTATCTTTATTGCAAGTGCTCTTTTATTTGTCCTTATAAAAAAATTGAGATATTTTGTGAGTATTTATGAATATTATCTTTAAAAAAAAGATTAACATAAAAAAACATAGCATCACGATAATCTTAAGATAAATCATTTTAACACGGTTCAATATATTTCAACTTATCGACTAAAACTCTACAACATATATATTCATTAAAAAAAATAGCAAATTTAAAAGAATTACATCTCCCAAAATTTATGTCACTTTATTATATAAAAGTCTAGGAGAAGGATTGAAGACAAGGAATTAGTTTCTAAATTGTAAGTTTGTAACAAAAATATTTATATATATTAAATTAATTTTTTTTTTTTAATATTTTGTAAAACTTTTGCAGATCTCCATAAACATAGGATAGGTACTTATGCTCTGTTTTCGTCTTTTTTTTTTTTTTTTTTTTTTTTTTGGGGGGGGACAGATCCCAATTCCTGTGAGAATTTTATGAATTTTCATTTAATTTGTTATGGCCCTTACAGATATTCTGTTTGGACAATTTTTTTTTTATCTCTAGAGAAAAAATAAATTAACAACCCTAATTTTTTTCTATGGTGTGTATTATTATTTGGTACTTAATTTTTATTTAATTTACTTTTTATAACAAACTTTAAATATTTAAAAATTATTTATTTTTAACTTTTTAAATTAAATATTATTTTTAATTTTTTTAATAAATTAAATACTACCTTTTAAACCCCGTAACAATAGCATAAAATCAAATACGAAACCTATCTATTCTAAAAGGATATAGATAGGATAGATACATTTCTAAAGTGTAATTCATGATATAATCGTGGAATATATTAGTGCAAAGGACTTTTCGAAGATACATACACCGTATCTTTCTATCATGTGTGCTGTGTGGGAGCGTTGGTGGTACAGTTGCATTTACTTTGTTGCTTACTTCTCAATTATCATATAATATGATATATGCTGATGGGGCTAATAGCCAAATATATATGTATGTAAAGTCATTATTCAACCATGTGTGAACCAGCTTTTACTTTTCTAATAATAAAATCACTTTGTAACTTTCTTATTACTACATGCATGTGAAACTCATATTTAATTTAATTAATTTGTTTAAGCGAGAGAACATAAAATGAGAAGACACCACATCCAACTCAAAATCTTAAGATGTCAAGTTAATGGGTCTCTCATCTTATAAACTCCTCACTCTTCCATGCTTTCTTTGATGTGAGACTAACTTCAACACTCCTCACACTTGCAATACTAACAACTACCTCCTCCAGCAATATTCTTATTCTATAGCTAATTCTTTTAATTTTCATACATGAGCTAATAATAATATTGAATGTTATTAAATACAAAAATTCAATATATAGGGGGCAACAACAAGACACATGTGGAAGATATTTTCTGACAAGTTGATTCTCTCCTGCTAAAAGTTAAAATAGAATTGATTTTGATGAAGACTGTAAAATTCAGTTCAAAACTAATAGAAGAAAGTAGTTATGTAATTACAATTCTATTGATTTATTATTATTTTCTCTTATTTTTAAATTAGACTTTACAATCTCTTTAATTTTTTATATTATTTTGAAGACTTATTTAAATGGCAAATACATTAAAAAAAATTTAGTTAAAAGATGGTTTTCATTTTTTTTTCTAGAAGTAATGCGCCTAAGAATGGAAAAGAAGGAAGCAAAAGATTATAGTTTCAGGGTCCCAAATTTATTTATTAATTTATTTTTTGATTAGGCAGGATCCCAAGAAAATTGAGAGTAGTTTATTTTTCCCTGCGCTTGAAACTTTAGCAGTGATAATAGAGGGCATTGTAGATGGAACTTGTGCAGAAAAGACTCAAAAGAGTGATATTAATTGTATTGTTGAGAAGTGAGCTCAAAAGGAATGTCTTAATTTGTGTTCACATGGTTGATTTGAATTGTGGTTGAATTTTGCTTCTTGTAATTAGGTGGATAATCATGTAACTTGTAACATTTGTTTTTAGTGTGGCCAAGTAAATCACAGTAAACACAGAACGGTTTATTTTTTATTTTTTTTATGTTGGATCTTGGAATTGTACTGTGTTCTTTACGGCTAAAGTTAATTGTGTTTCATTGTTTGTTGGAGGAGCAAGAGTTAGTCTTCTTTATCATTCCTTTTGAATTATTAGCGAGAAAATTTTAGAGATGCTAGGCAAAGATTTCATTAACAAAATTTGGCTCCAAATTTAATGGTACACATCATTCAATCCCATCAAGAATACGAGAGCATATTTCTCATTAGAATGAACTAAAAATTTACAAATATCACTATAATTATAGTATACTGGAAGTCGAAAATGATATAATTCCTCTCACACACACTTTAGCTTAGTAAAAAACGGAGAGGCAAAGAGAGAATTTTGTTTCAGCTTGATTAAATATTTTCGAAGTTCATAAATTCGAGGACCGTTCTTTTGCTGAAATTGGTGACCTAGATCTGTCCAAATCTCATGAGCAGAACTAGTAAAGATCAAGCTCGATGCGATTTCCTTGAAAACAGAATTGAGAATCCAGGTGCTGACAATGTCGTTCAGATGACGCCAGCGGAGCTTGAAAGGATGAGACGCACCTTCCTCAGATGGCGGAATCGTGCCGTCAACGAATCTAAGCTTGTTTTTGCCATTAAGCGCCATTTCCATCGATCTTTTCTATGAAAGATAATTGTCGCTGGTAAGCACTTGCGTGACTAAGGCAAGGTTCGGTTGATCGGAAGAATGGAGAAGAAAAAGATCGGCTTCATTGATCGCTGCCATTACAAAAGAAAAAAAAATTGGAGATTGAAAAAGGGAGAAAAGAAGAAATAAAAAAAGAGGAAAGGAAGGTTCGAAAAATAGAAAAGAGAATTAGAAAAAAACACAAAGAAATATAAAAAATTCTTCTGATACCATGTTAAAATCAAAATTAGTACTGAGAATGATTTTTTGCTATATTTTTATTAGTTTGGATGAGAAATATATACCCATACAAATTGCAGGCTAACAAACTACTAACAAAACTTAACAAAAAGAATTTTTTTCTAAATAAGACTAATCAACTAACTATAGTAAATAAATAACAATCATAACAAACAAAGCAAGATATTCATTAATACTATGCACATGATTATGCAAGTTGAGTAATCTGAATTCTCCACTTCCTAATTCTTCATTCCTTTTCTCCCACTTTATTCAACCCACGTTATCTTAATTATAATTAGCATTTAGTAAAAATATATTCTAAAAACATACTTTAAGAGTATAATAATAAAAAATTTTAAATTTTTAATATATTCAATATATTAAAAATATTAAAAAATTATATTATCAATAACTTTTATTAAAATAGTTTCTATAATACTTTTAAATTTTATTTAATTTTCAGGATACATATTAACAAAACATTTATAATTTTGATTCTAATATATTCCATCACTGCAAGGTTATGTGTCAGGATCCTCCCCGCACAAGTGTTTCATTGACTGCTTCATTTGATTGATAATCTCATCATATATAGGACTTTCTGAGCAAGTGATTCATTTGTAAATTTTATAGAGCTTAGAAGTTGTATATATGTTATGTTCCTGGAGACATTGTTTAATCACGGGCTGTAGTTAGATGCTACATATATTCCATAACGATTGTTGAATTTTACACATGACTATTCTTTGTTATGATATATGCATTTTCTTAAATCATTATGATTTTCACAGAAAACTTGCAAAGAAATTAAATAGAAGATTTTTGTGACCACAGTGTAGAGTAGATTACGGTCTTTTTACTCAAAATAGAAAATAGAAATTAAAATACAGATGAAATATGTAGTAATATTTTTCGAAAATATCTTAAATATGTATTTTCGAAAATAAGATCGATATTACTTTCTTTAAGTGTTCACTTTTAAATATTTATTTAAATTAAAAAAGGACAAATTACACATGCATGTTCTAAGTAAATAGTATTTTTGAATCAAAATACATATATAATTGCTGTGGTTTTTGGACTAAGAAGAAGGGTTAGGTGAAAAGCACATAGGGGTGGTATCATTATATTTTTGTATGTGTTTTGTGATCAATCATACATGCTTATTTTAGTAATGTATTTATAGGACTCAATGTCGGATTAATTAGTTATTATGTTGCCCTGCCAATTGAAATCGAAATACACAAATGCTGTACGTGTTTTGGACTAAGAAGAAGGGTTAGGTGATGAAAAGCACGTAAGTCGCACGAATTACGTTATTGAATCTCTATCTTCTAGTAAATAATAGCAACAAATTAGAAAAGCTCGGTTTTTACTAGTAAAAAGGGTTTGGACATAAAATTCTAACAAAATCGTGGTGATGAAATTAAACCAAAAGAATTTGTTCTATGTGTATATATTCTTGATGGTGGCATCACAAATTTGGGAAATGTTATTGTCCTATATATAGCATTTGTCCGCTTCCGATGTCGTTGTTTTCAAATTTTGATTTGTTGATTAAGGACTCAGGTAGGTAGGTAGTCGCAAGTCAAACGAATAGTCAAACCAAGAATAAGTTTCTTTCAAAATTTTGAAATCATAAATACTAATGCAATGTGGGACATGTAGACATATAGGTTGTGTTTATTTATAAAGATAATATACTGAAATATAAATACAAAAATATAAAATTATATTTAGTAGATAAAATATAAATAAAAATATTGTATTTTAATATATTAAATTAATATATTTTATATTTTTTTGACAGAAAATTTTTTTTATATTTTTTCGTATTATTATTATTAAATTTTTTAATTTTATTTTTTATTATTTTATTTTTTATTCTATATTTTATGTAAAAAGAATATAAAAATAAATTAATATCTTTGTTTCTTATATCTTGTCTTATTTTGTCTTATTTTTAAAATTAAATGCAACCATATAGTTACAAAAATTAATGTTGTCTCACTAGCTCAGATAAACTATAGTACTGACCTAATTTAGTTCTGTGAATTTCGTTAGATGATTATTAAAGTCAAATATATGTAGCCAATATTTATTGAATCGATGTAATATATATGTAAAGAAAAAGTATATGGACAAAAACTAAACAAAACCACATTAATTTATATTAATAATTAATTTTAAATTTTTTAAATTCAAAATTTTAAAAATTTAAAATTAATTAAGTAAACCTAATTATAAAAACCTTCCTCTTCTCTCTCACATTAACCTACCCACTTTTAATAATCACACACACAGACCTTTCTCTCTCACCGTCAGGTCCTCTCCGCCTCCCCAACGCGACCCACTCCTTTTCTATCACCGACATCTGGTTTGTCGGCGAACTCACCAATGCTGCTGGAAGCTCCGGCGACTTCCATGCTCTCCGCGACGCCCTCAACAAGCGCATCCAAGACAACTGCTTCAACACGAAGTCCACCTTCGACTTCGTCACCGACGAAACCTTCTCCTCTTCCCTCCTCAACTACCTCCTTCAAACCCTATCCACCCTCAACCGCGGCGTTACTCGCAAGAATGCGTTCGATTCCCTCATCACGTGCCTCTGCAAGCTATAGCGCGTCGATGACACGCTCCACGTCATCGAATATATGGTACGTACCGACGCCAGAGGCTGCCGCCCCAGTGCGACCACCTTCTACCCCGTCCTGAATATCCTAACGCGCCAGAAAGCCATAGACCACGCACGGCGCATGGTGGATTTCATGTCCATGCTTGGCGTGAATCTGGATCTGACAGGACACAACTACTTCCTCGTTGCACACTGCTACGTTGGAGACGTGGCTGCCGCTGCCAGAGTTTTGAAGAAGATGGAGGAAGATGGGATTGGTGCGGATGCGCGTACGTTCGACGCGCTTGTGTTGGACGCGTGTAAGGTTAAGAAGATGGATGGTGCTATGATGCTAATGATAAGGATGGTGGATGATGGAGTTCTTATTAGGTGTTGGGATATTAGGTGCTGTTTTGATTATTAAAGAGACTGCAAACTACACAATTACAGAAATATAAAAAAAACATTCATTTAATATGAAAAAAACATCCTAATACTTAACAAAAGAAATATCCAGTTATATTTTAGTAAAAATAATTAAATATCTATAAAATTTAAAAAAAAATATGAAATTTTGAAAGAAATAGAGACATTCACATTTGCAATACAAAAAAATTCGAAAAATATATAAAAGAACATCTATTTAGTATGAAAACTAAACATTCTGATACTTAATAGAAGAAACATATATATATTAACTCGTAGAGATTTTGAATTCATTCAAAGGTATTTGGCTAATTTTTGTCCAATACCCTTTTGGTTTCTTTGCATTGTTGGTATGTAAATTACATTGATCTTCTAGCTGCATGTGTGCAGAAATTGATAAAATACGAAAAAATTAATAATGTATTGGTTAACTGTTAGTAAAAAAATTGTGAATTCTCTAAAATTTTTGAATGTGGGATGGAGATGGGATTATGCATTCCCTTCTTTTCGTACAAGTTTATTTTTATTTTTTATAAATATAATCATTTACTTATATAGTAATAAACAAGTGTAATTATTCGTGCCATGCACGTGATAAAATTAAAATTATAATTTTAAATTATTTTTTAAAATTAATTTAAATTATAATAATTTAATTAATAAAAAAGTAATATATTATACATTGTTTGATTTTTTTCTAATCTAGTGTTAATTGGATTAACTCTAAAATAATTATTAATCGATTTTAATAATCTACTTTCTTCAATAAATCATACATATATATTGAATGTGATCATAAATAATATAATAATAGTCAAATTCATCAACAAATATATTAGCTATTATTACACTATAAAACAAATTAAATATAAAGGCTATTAGCACTTATAAATCTATAAAATTGCACTATCTTTGATTCGTGCAAGGGTTTACTTATCAAATAAACTTAAAATATGAACAAAAAATATTTATAAAATGGACCTAGTATCACTTGAAAGAATCATGGAAAATAATCAACTTACCTTATTATTCATGAGAATCATTTTTATGTAAGTCGTCTTCTTCTTGTCAAATTTGGATGGGACTTTGCCGACTTTCCATAACCTTATAATTCTTACCTTTATTTTTCAAACTTTTTCATTACATAATCTACCATAGGTAATACTATTGATAGAATCGTAGTTAGTAGCCCTTAGATATGAAAAATAATAAACAGAAGAGAAGATCTATGTCTGAGGTACGAAATTTTTAGATGATAAATGATTGTAACAATTCACTATTAATCCTTATATATATATATATATACACACACACTAATTATACATAGTAATAATTAGCAAATATTTTCAATGGAGATACTTGCTACAATTAGGTAAAATTTATGCTATTATATTTTATTAATCTTTATGATTAATTCAATAGAAATACTTACTCAATATATATGTTATCAACATTAATTATATGCCAATATTTTTAGGAAAGAGCTAAAAGAGGAGATATATATATATATATATATATATATATATATATATATATATATATATATATATATATATAATATTAGTGCTATATAGAAAGCATACATAAATTGCTACATTTTTTTATTATATTATACAACTTAAAATTATAGTATCATGTTATTATTAATTTTAGATACTTCCTATAATTATATCAAATTTAGTTATGACTCTAAATAAATAAAATAGATAACATTCAATATTTTTTTTACATTCAATATTTACTGTAAATATAAAAAGTAAAATAATTAATGAAAAAATATGAGCAGAAAATAAAGCATATTAAATAAAATTCAATTTGTTATCTAATTAATCTTGTGTCCATACGATATAACTTTACGAAAATGTTATGAATCACAACCTTTTTTATTCTACAATTTAAAAAAAACACTATATGTAGCCTTTAGTAGTACAAAAATAATTATAAGAATTAATTATTGATATTGATATTAATCACAATTGATTATTGATACCCTAATTTTTTAAAATATATTTTACCTTTTTAAAATATAATGCATGTACCGTATAGACCTTTTATTATTATTATTATTATTATTATTATTATTATTATTATTATTATTATTATTATTATTATTAAATGGGTCACTAATAATGTGTGCATTAACTATCTCCTAATAAAATTATTGCACTTGAAGAATAAAAATTAGAACTATATCAATTAATATAATTAGAATAATTAAAAATATGATGATTGATAAGTAGTTTAATAACGCATTAAATATTGATTTGATATAATTATAATGAAGATATTTTTTTAAATTAATATAATCATGCATTACTCATGAGCTAATTGTAAAATAATTAGAATAAATTTATTTGAAAAAAAAGAGTTTATGTGTAATTTTTTTTAATTATTTGTTTGTCTTATTTATCATTTATACTTTCAATCAATTATATTAATAAACAAATAAACTAAATTAACTCCGGTTATACTTGGACTATTCAACAATTCAACATAATCTTTTTAATTTGAGATTAACTACTAATGATAGAAAATAAAAAATTTAGAGTAATTCAATATTATGAATAATAATTATTATTGTGAAATAACCTAAAATCATAATGCAATTTGTTTTTAAAGAAACAATCATCCATTAATATCTATAAATAGAAACTATCATCAAAATGTTTTGATTAAAAATATGAAGGGTTAATTATTATTCATTATTAATAATATATCGATTATATAAAAAAATAAAAAATATAATTTTCTGATAAGATTAAAATTAAAATTATAATTTTAAAATTATTACAATTCAAATTAATCTATCAGGAGGTATAAGAAGCACGTTCAAGTCTAAATTACAGTATTTTACTAAATCTTGACTGAAAAAGAAAATAGTTACGTATTTCTATCATTTAATTTATTTAATACACCATGTGCTAACACTAACGGTGTTTTTTAAAAAATATATTGATAAAAATAGATATAATATAATTACAAATATAACATAAATAAATAAAAAGTTTAATTACTCTATTGGTCCTTATAATTTTGCGAAATTCTTATTTAAGTCCCTATACTTTTTTTTTCCTTTTAATTGAGTCCTTGTACCGAATTTTTTTTTTAATTGAGTCCCTACACTTTTTTTCCTTTTATTTGAATCCATGCAATAATTTTTTTCTAGTTGGGTCCCTATACAATTAAGCCAATTACTACCAAGAGGGATTTAATTGAAAAAAAATAGTGCAGGGACCCAATTAAAAGGAAAAAAAGTATAGAGACCTAACTGAAAATTTTGCAAAACTATAGGGACCAACAGAGTAATTAAACCTAAATAAAATATATAAATAAATGCGAAACTAATATGTTTACCAATGTCTTTGTTATAAATTAGAGAATAAATTATGTGTTCGGTTGCTTGGTGATCACATAGATGATCAAATAATTGAATTATAAATTGATCTCATAGTGTACATTTTATTTTTTTCTCATTTTTGAATGAAAGCAATAATTAAAAGAGTGAATAGTAATACATAAAGAAAAAAAATTTGCACCACAACACATAATTATTACCAAAAGAAATATTCATATTAAAATATTAAAATTTTACATACTGCAAATCATGAAGATCAATCATAATGTACTGGTCACTTCTCTCTATTTTTGACCATGATATAAATTTTTCTTTTCCAGTCAAGAGTCCAATAACAATGAGTGAGTAATATAAGAAATTATAACTTCGTATGTGTATAAAATAAAGAGAATTTACTGATTTATTTTATGTTAAACAATAAAACTAACAATAGTATATTAATAAAAGGATATACCTTTAAAAAAAGTCACAATACAGTTTTAAATATTTTCATAAATAAACTGTTAAAATTTTTGTTATCGATAAAATGAGGCTATTATACAATTTTTTGGCAAAACTTAAAATAAAAAAGAAAATAATTTTGTGTGGATTAATATAAATTAATTACGTACCAAATAAGTAGAATCATTCATTTGGTTGTTTCAATATATCAGCATGGGAAAGCAAATTAAAATTATTATCCGAAATTTTACGATCATCGATCGTATGTACTATACGTGACTCATTCTCAAAAGATATTTTGCATGTGTGTACAGTCAGAAGATATATTCCGCTTGATTTCTCAATCTCAAAATTTGAGAAGACATAGACCTTCCTTTCTATCAATTCATTCTCAAATATTTTTGTCAAATAATTATTGATTGAATAATAAATTTTATCGTACTCCAAAATAAGTTAAATATAAAAGCTGTTAGCATTTACAAAGCTATTAAAAAGAATTGTCCTTGACTTGTGAAATAGTGTACTTATAAAATTAACTTAAAATATGAACTACAAATATTTATAAGAATTTAATTTTGATGCACTGACAGTATCGTGCATCCAATTACGTAATGACACATCAATAAAAATAAATACCTTTTACATTGACCGCATGAATGGTCATAAAAAAACAGATGTGATTACACGACTATGTAAAAAAATGTTGACATGCGGATAATTTCACTAATTATTCTAAAGATTTATGTCAAGCATGGTAATTTAAATATTATTTTTCACTAATTACACGAATATTATATTATATATTTCATATATTACTAATATTATATTTCAATCAATTTCAATCAAGTTATTTTAATTTCAAGTAAATTTACACGGATATTATATCATATATTTCAACAATTTTAATTATTTTAATTATTACAATCAAATTAATTATTTTTTCAATTTTATCACGTGCATGACACAGGTTAATTACAATAAAAAATAATTTTATTAGAAATAAAAATGTCATATTTTCAATTATATTAACTTTTATGATTAATTCAATGAAAATACTTACTCAATATATATGTTATCTACATTAATTATATGCCAATATTTTTAGAAAAGAACTAAAAGAGGAGATATATAAATATATATAATATTATTACTATATAGGAAGCAGGTATAAATTGCTATGTTTTTTTTTATTATATTATACAACTTAAAATTATAGTATCATGTTATTATTAATTGTAGATACTTGCTACAATTATATCAAATAATTTAATTATGACTCTAAATAAATAAAATATATAACAATCAATATTATTTATTTTACATTCAATATTTACTGTAAATATAAAAAGTAAAATAATTAATGAATAAAAATAGGAATTAAAAATAAAATATATTAATTAAAATTTAATTTGTTAAATAATTGATCTTGTGTCTATGCAATATAATTTCACAAAAATGTTATGAATCACAACCTTTTTATACCACAAAAGGAATACTATATGTAGTTTTTAGTAGATAAAAATAATTATAAAAATTAATTATTAATATTATATCAATCAAAATTTATTATTGATACTTTAATCCTTTTCAAAATATATTTTGCTTTTTTAAAATACAATGCATGTACCGTCTATACCTTTTCTATTATTATTATTATTATTATTATTATTATTATTATTATTATTATTATTATTATCTAATTGATATCAAATTAAATGAGTCGTCATTAATGTGTGCACCAACTATCTATTAATAAAATTATTGCACATGAATGAGAATTAGAACTATATCAATTAATACAATTAGAATGATTAAAAATATTGATGATTGATAATTAATTTAATAATGCATTGATACCTCACTTTCATTAGTTGATAATGTATTAAATATTAATTTTATATAATTATAATAAAAATATTTTCCTAAATTAGTATAATCATACATTATTTATCATTAAATGTTAATTGTAATATAATTATAAAAAAGATATTTTTATAAAATAAATTTAGAAAAGAGAATAATACTTTCATTTTGGAGGAAAAATAAATTCATGAAGAATTGACACCTCACTTTCATTAGTTGAAAAAAAATCTAGTTTTAATTTATTAAGTAGATTTTTTTACGTATTAATTTTATATTTAATATTAAAACATGACAATTTACTATGTTATTTTACTATTACTGTATGTAGTATTATATTATAAAATATAAAAATTGAAATGATTATTATATAGTTTAGATGGATTGAACTAAATATAAAAATATAAAACAGAATTGTATTATTAAATTTTAGTAATTTTAATTAGTCAATAATTTAAAATAAGATAGAAGTGACTATTCATAATTGAATAGTTTTGGTTGATTAGACTAAAAAAATTAAAAAACACTCTAAATAAAAAGCCAAATTAACTTTAATATTAAATTTATTAAAACGATTTTAATTTTATATAATAGTTAAATAATAGATTAGTAAAAGCAAATCAAAGGATGACTTTAATTAGTATTTGATAAAATATTCGTTTAGAATAATTAAAAAAAATAAAAATATGATATTATTAAAAATAATATATTTTTATGTTTAAACAATTACATTTAAATAAAATATTTGCAAAATATAAAATTTAGCGTAATATAGCTTCATGAACATCAATCGTTAATCAAATTATGAATTTACATAAAATTAATACAATTTATTTACGAAAAAATAAATAATAATTAATATTAATAAATATAAAAATCATCCAAACACTTTGATTAAAAGTATGAGTGGTTAATTATTAATAATATTTTGTTCATAAAAAAAAGTAAAAATATAATTATTCAGATTTAGATTTTAAAAAAATTAACGTTATAAGTAACAAATAATCTATTTTATCATACATATTATAAATTAATGAATCAAACTAACTGATATAATGAATTATAATTAATTAATTAGTATAAATTATATGATATTTAAAAAAATGAATAAGAAGAAAATAAAATGAAATAGAAGAGATAGAAGACTACAATAAAATAAATTCAGTGTGAGTTTTTTTTTATAAATTTCATATCACATCCGTTTCAATAATGATAAATAAAAATACGTCAACTTGATATCTAAGAGAAAATGATGAAATAAAATCATAACACAGTTTTAAAGTAAAAAACTTAAATTAGACCATAATATCATTGCACAACACAAATTGAAAGTAATTTTACACTACAATATACTACACAAACAGGTAAATGACTTAAGTTTAAATATGATTTTTTTTTTTATTTATGCATACATGATAACACCGTGGTTTATAAATGCCTCATGGATAACATATCATATATTGCTCTGAATCATGAGCACGGGAGTTGGAGAGTGTGTGGTGGTTTGTGTCCACGATAGTTGCCTTCTTGCAACGACGCCTCATAGGAAGAAAAAGAATTGTTGTAGAAGCTACCCAATGAAAGAGTAATTGGTAAACAAATGATATTTTCTTTTAGCATATATGGTCTTTTATAGTGGTAAAATAAAAATAGAAGGAATAAAATTTTGTATTTTTATATTAGGAATAAAATTTGATATTTATCCTAATAAAATTAAATAACTAATTAGTTATAATTCATGTATTTAAATAAATAAAATATTAAGAATTAATCAAATCAATTAGTTGATAAAATTAATTAGTATAATTGATTTTATTTGATTTATTGAATTCAAAAAAATAAATTAAATAATTGATTGAATTAATAATAATACACGGCTAATTAAAATAGTTTATATACGGGTTTTCAAGTTATTATTATTATTATTATTAGATAATGAATAAGAATTAGAATTATATAAATATTTTTAAAATTAATATAATTAAAATGACTAAAAATATTTAAATCAATGTGCGTTAATAATATCATAAGATTTTATCATTTTATGATTAGAATCGAATATTTTTATCATTATTACTACGATTGGTGCCATTATCATATCATTATCATATATTATTATTATTATTAAAATGATTAAAAGTATTTTCAATTGATATATAATTGATAAGTAGTTTAATAATATATTAAATATTGATTTGATATAATTATAACGAAGATATGTTTCTAAATTAGTATAATTATGTATTATTTATTAAATATTAATTATAATATAATTATAATAAAGATAATTTTTATAAAATAATTTAGAATAGAGAAAAATGTATTCATTTTGGAGGAAAAACGGAATCACGAGAGATCGACATCTCACCTTCATTAGTTGGGAAAAACCCCAATTTTAGTATATTAAGTAGATTAATGTAACGTTAATTTTGTTTTCCTAATTATACTCCTAAATTAGTGAATAAAAATAAATAAATTAAAAAAGTAATTAAAGAGAATAATTGTTACTGTTAAGGACGATTTTATTATTACTAAACTCTTATAACTTCAATGCTTTAAGGACAAATTACTTAGATAAACTAAAACATGCAAAAATTATTTTTTATAATATTTTTTTTAAAAAAAAATTAAATACATCATAGTAAAATAATATTGAATATTGTATTATTATGATTTTATTTTAATTATTTGAATATTAAATTTTATAATTTAATAATTTTATTCTACTTAAATTATCATTATTATACTATAGACAAAAATGAATATTTAAATATAAAATTAAAATTAATATTCAAAAAGGCAAAAACCAATAATAAAAAGTACAACCAGTTAAAAAAATACTTAAAAATCTCATAAAAAATTTTATATTTATCCGATAGAATTATTATTATTATTATTATTATTATTATTATTATTATTATTATTATTATTATTATTATTATTATTAAATACTATATAAACTGCTGGATGGTCATGTTTACTTCTACGTAAATATGAGATTAAAGGTTAAAGATTTATTTGGATTTTACTATCTCAAATTTATATAGATAATTGAGTACATATTCAAATAATTCAAACTCTAAATATTTAATATATAAATAATTGAGTATATGTTTAAAAAGTTGGGTACTAGTATATTAATTCTAAATTTATTTATAAAATACATACTTGATATTTATAAGTGATAAATGTAAACCCCAATTAAATTAGTAAATAATTAGTCAATAAATTAGTTTTTAATAAGGAGGATTAGAAATGTGAATATTATATCAAATTAGGATAGAGCTCATCGAAACGAGAATTTTGACACCAATTTCGAAGAAAACGGTCCAAAATTAGACCGAACGGACCGAACCAGTTGAAGCGGACCCAAACTGGGCCATCGGTCCAACCGGACCAACTCATTAAAATGAAGCTGAACCCCTTTCTCTCCCTCATTTGGATGCAGCAGCGTGAAACACTTCCAGGGAGGGGAGAAAGCTTCCGAAACTTTACGGTAAATTTTCGATCCTCGTAACTTCTCCGTCCGAGCTCCAATCGCTGCACCATTTGCGGCCACGCGTCCACCGCGTCGAGCTCTACATTTCTACCGGAACAATTTCACTGGTAACTTGTTTAATCACTCTCAGTCCTCTTTTCTCCCAGTTTTCGAATTTTAAATGGGAATGTTGAATTTCTTTGATTTCTGATGTTTTAGGATCCAATTAGCTTGAGAGAAACGTTCACTCTTGCTTATGTGAAGCTTGGGTAAGGTGAGGATACGATAATTCTATTTTATTTTTATTGAATTTAAGCTTTGAGTATTAAATTGGATATATATGTGTTATGAATGTGTATTAGGTTGTGAATAAATAATTGGAGCTTGGAATTGTGAATACTGGAACTTGGAGGAAGCGGATTAGTTGAGTTTTGAGGGGCTGCCTTGGTTTTGAATAAATAGCTTTGGTCGTTACGTGGAAATCGGCCAAGGTATGGTTTAGGTTTTTTGCATTTAATATATAATGTTCTATGAAAACTTAAGCTAGATGACCATTGGATAAGTTGGAATGCAGGTGTATATTTAATGTTTAGTAATTTGTTGATGAATATATTTGGTTGAAGTTTATTGGATAATTAGTTTTTAATTTTGGATGGTGAATGTTGTTATGTTAATTTGGAGAGAATTATGGTTGAATGTTATTGTTGATGAACATGGTTAGTTTGGTGCTTGTTGATTAACTAATGATTTGGTGAATTATTGATTTGAGGTTTAATTATTGTGGAGGTTGTTGTGATAATGAGGTATTTTGTGTTAAAAGTCTAGGATTTGTGAACTATGATTCTTAGTTGGATTTTGGTTGTTGGACTTGAATATTGCATGAGTTTAATTGTTGATCTGAGGTAGATTTATTGTGGTGATTGTTATGATGATGAGGAAGGGTATGTTGAATTGAAAAGAATGCAGGTTTGGACCCGAAAAGGGTGGCAAAGTCCAAGTTTTAGAGGAGATGCTGCCGAAATTTTATAAAAAATTAGAGATTTTATTTAGATGATTATTTAAAAGAGATTTAGATTTAAAGGTTATATGGTTTGATTTTGAGTCATTAAGAAAATGAGTATGTTTTAAGTTTGAAGTTTGATTCGTAGAAAAGAATGAATTATGTTTTGAATTGGAACTATTGATGGACGGAATGAGAGGTGTGATAATGAAGGATAAGGATTGAATATTTTAATGTATGATGATGAATGAGATGCAATTGAGAATGATGTGGATGTTGATGAATTATAATTGAATTATTTATATGGCTTATGAATTTGAATAATCTGAGATACGAGATTCCCTGGATTAAGTGCCGTGGCTTGCCACCACGTGTACCAGGTTGAAAACTCGATACTCTGTTGACCCTACGACGTAAGTATGACCGGACACTATATAAATTCCCGGGAATGTTAGCCCCATTGAGCAATATTGATTATTTGAGAAAAATCTATGCATAGGCTCTTGGGGATGCACGTCGGGGGACAGTCTAAGGACAATTCAGACTTGTCGGGTTGGCTGGATAACCGACAGATGAGCCTCATCAGCCATAGGACAGGCATGCATTATATGCATATTACTTGAATTACTTGCTTGTGCTCAAATTGGGTGTGCCTATCTGTATTTGCCATGCTAAATGTGTATTTGTTACCTGCAGTAGTTGTAACCTTCTTGTGTTTGCCTTTATCTGTCTATTTGTCCGTAAAAATGCATGATGGAGTTGGAGGTATGGAGGAATGGAAGTATAGGACTTAGATTTAAGGTTAAGTTAAGTTAGGATTAAATATTTTTAGGAAACCACCTTTTATGGCTTCTGTTTAATACTTTAAGCTCTATAATCTGAGTGTCGGCGTTCTAGGATTGCCTCTGGCATTCCCAGGACCTTATATATTATGTGTGTGGCACCTTTACCATACTGAGAACCTCCGGTTCTCATTCCATACTATGTTGTTGTTTTTCAGATGCAGGTTGGGAGCCATCTCGTTAGGCGTCTAGACTCTTAAAGCGGAGGGGTTACTGGATATTGTTGTTGTATAGTTTTGTTGTACAGTGATGTATATATATGTACTTAGCTTTCTCTCCGCATATCTTGTCCTTTTTTATCCTCTTAGAGGTTTATGGAGAGGCAGGATTGTGTGTATGTACTTTTGGGTTTTGGATATGTATGTATATATGTGTAAATATTCTCCGGCCAGTCTTGACTTCGCAGGCTGAGTTAGGAGCTTGTTATTTTGTATCTTTGGCACTCTATTCCTACTTCTGTTATTTTATGTTTGACAGTTACCGTTTTCTTAGCATGCAAGTTAACTCGTTCCTTGAGCGTTGCGCTTTTATCTCGCGATTTTTATTTCCCCTATTCTTCAAGGCTCCTAGCATATTATAACTCTTCTGCTATTATATATACTCATTTTATTTTAGAGGTCGTAATACCACATCACCTCTGTTTTACGACTTAAGCGTAAAGCTTTGTGTGGTAGGGTGTTACATTATGGTATCAGAGCAGTTCGTTCCTATAGAGCCTGAAAGACGGACTGATTGTACTTTTGTGCATTCTCTGTATATGTGTGTATGTGCTATTAGGATATCTGACTGATAGATATGGCATAAACATTTGTGAGCATGCATTTGGAACTTAAAGCATTAGACCTGCGATATTGAGACTGATCAACTTAATATCACTTGTTTGGTGTGTATAGGGACCAGATGTCGACTCGCGGGCGAGGTAGAGGTAGGACAGGCACCGTTACTCCTGCCCCCATAGGGACTGATCCAGTAGACTTTATGGCTGCCCTGGGAAATATGGCTGCAGCTATGTAGGCGACAGCCGAGGCACTGGGTAACCAGATAAATTAGGGTAATCATGGGAATAATAATGACGGAGACGGTCCTATGACACTTGCTACATTTCTGAAAGTTCGCCCTCCGACTTTTAGGGGAACCTCAAATCCCACTGATGCAGATAATTGGATTCAGGCTATGGAAAGGGCGTTACAGGCACAATAGGTTCCTGAAGAGCAATGGGTTGAATTTGGAACTTATCAGTTGCAAGGTGAAGCTCAGTATTGGTGGCAGGGAACACGACGTATCCTGCAGCCTGATGGTGCTGCGATTCCTTGGGAGGTTTTTCGGACAGAGTTCTATAAGAAGTACTTTCCTAATTCAGCCAGAAATGCCAAGGAACTTGAATTAATGCAGTTAAAATAGGGATAGATGACTGTTGCTGAGTATATTAGTAAGTTTGAGGAGTTGTGTCGCTTTTCTCGTATCTGTCAAGGGGCACCAGAAGATTTTGCCGAATGGAAGTGTATTAAATATGAGGGAGGTCTTCAGAGCGATATTCTGAGCTTCGTTGCCCCAATGGAGATCAGGGTATTTTCTGAATTGGTGAATAAGAGTAGGGTGGCTGAGGATTGTGTGAGGAAGGCGGCAGCAGAGAAAGAAAGTTTGAGGGTGCCTTTTCAGAGGCCTTCAGGGAGGAACTTTGCACCGAGAGGTAGGAATTTCAAGCGTGGAGGTTTTGTTCCGCAGCAGACTCAGGGTCAAGGTAATTACAGAAGGCCGAATATTACTGCTAATCAAGGAAAAAGGTTTGGGATGCAGTCACAGCAGGATCTGAATTGTCAGAAGTGTGGAAAATATCATCCTGGAGTTCCGTGCAGATTAGGACTTGGAGTGTGCTATTCCTGTGGACAGCCCGGACATATAGCCAGTAATTGCCCGGAGAAGAAGTATGAGACTGGTAGAGTGCAGCAGCCGGGGAGAGTATACACCACTTCTACCATAGGTGCTGAGGGATCTGAGACACTAATTAGAGGTAATTGTGAAATGGCTGGTAAAATCTTAAATGCTTTATTTGATTCAGGAGCAAGTCATTCATTTATTGCATTTGAAAAGGCCCATGAATTAGGATTGAGAATGGTAGTCTTAGGTTATGATTTGAAAGTATATAATGCTACTCATGAAGCTATGGTGACTAGGATAGGATGTCCACAAGTTCCCTTTTGAGTACAACAGCGTGAATTTGTGCATGTTTTGATTTGTTTGCCTATGACTGGTCTTGATCTCATTTTGGGATTGGATTGGTTATCCAAGAATCATGTTTTACTTGATTGTTCTGAGAAGTCAGTACAGTTTATGCCGGAAGGGTCAGAAGCACCGGTTGTAGTGAATAGTTACTATTTGAACTCTATGATAGTAAACTGTTCTGGAACTGAATGTCAGGGTATTATGTTATTAACTGCGGGAGTATCAGGTGATGATAAGAGTTTAGAGCAGATTCTCGTTGTACGTGAATTTCCAGATGTGTTTTCGGGTGATATTAATGAATTTCCACCTAACCGGGAAGTTGAATTCGCAATTGAGTTAGTGTCTGGAGCCGGTCCGATTTCAATTACTCCTTATAGGATGTCACCTTTAGAAATGGCTGAACTGAAAGCTCAGTTGGAAGATCTGTTGGGTAAGCATTTTATCCGACCAAGTGTTTCTCCGTGGGGAGCGCCAGTGTTACTGGTAAAGAAGAAGGATGGGAGTATGCGGTTGTGTGTCGATTACCGGCAATTGAATAAGATCACTGTGAAGAATAAATATCCGTTGCCTAGAATCGATGATCTGATGGATCAGTTACAAGGTGCCGGTGTGTTTTCTAAGATTGATCTGCGATCTGGTTATCACCAGATAAGGGTTAGAGACGAGGATATTCCGAAAACTGCTTTCAGGACGCGTTATGGTCATTATGAGTATACAGTGATGTCTTTTGGGTTAACTAATGCCCCGACAGTATTTATGGTTTATATGAACAGGATTTTCCGACCGTATCTGGACAAGTTTATTATTGTCTTCATTGATGATATTCTTGTTTATTCTAAGTCTGAAGAGGAACATGCTGATCACTTGCGAACTGTGCTACAAATTCTGAGAGACAGGAAGTTATATGCTAAGTTAAGTAAATGTGAGTTCTGGAAGAGTGAAGTGAAGTTTCTCGGCCACGTGGTGAGTAAACAGGGGATAGCTGTGGATCCTGCTAAGGTGGAAGCAGTGATGAATTGGGAGCGACTAACTTCAGTGACAGAAATCAGGAGTTTCCTAGGTTTGGCGGGGTATTATCGCAGATTCATTAAAGGATTTTTACAACTCGCCTTACCTTTAACTAAGTTGACTAGGAAGGACACGCCTTTTATCTGGACTCCGGAATGTGAAGAGAGTTTCCAAGCATTGAAGCACAGGTTGACTACTGCACCTGTATTGGTATTACCTGAACCAAGTGAACCGTTTGAAGTGTATTGTGATGCATCTCTGAAAGGGTTGGGGTGTGTTCTGATGCAGCACCAGAATGTTGTAGCATACGCCTCACGGCAGTTAAGGCCGCATGAGATGAACTACCCGACACATGATTTAGAACTTGCTGCTGTTGTGTTTGCTTTAAAGATTTGGAGGCACTACCTCTACGGCGTTAGGTTTCATGTTTTCTCAGACCATAAGAGTTTGAAGTATCTTTTTGAGCAGAAAGAGTTGAATATGCGTCAGAGGAGGTGGATGGAGCTCCTGAAAGACTATGATTTTGAATTGAATTATCATCCAGGAAAAGCGAACGTCGTGGCGGACGCTTTGAGTCGAAAGTCTTTATATGCAGCTCGGATGATGCTACGGGAGGAAGAGTTACTGAAGGCATTTCAAGGTTTGAATTTGGGAGTTAGAGAAGAATCTGGAATCCTGTGTTTGAGTCAGTTGTAGATTTCAAGTGATTTTAAATTAGAACTTCTGAAGGCTCATCGAGATAGTGAAGCGTTATATAAGGTATTACCAACAGTTGAACAGGGAAAATAGTGGAGAGTGTCAGAAGGTCAGGATGGTTTATGGAGGTTTAAGAACCGGATTATTGTGCCTAATGTTGGAGACCTGCGACAAAGTATTTTGAAGGAAGCTCATAAGAGTGGGTTCTCAATTCATCCGGGGAGTACCAAAATGTATCAAGATCTGAAAGCGATGTTCTGGTGGCCAGGGATGAAGAATGATGTGGCATTACATGTATCTAAATGTTTAACGTGTCAGAAGATTAAGATTGAGCATCAGAGACCATCAGGAACCCTTCAGCCTTTGGAGATTCCACAATGGAAATGGGAGAGTATCGCAATGGATTTTGTGATAGGTTTGCCTAGAACCCGATCTGGTTGTGACGCTATTTGGGTGGTTGTGGATCGACTGACAAAATCAGCTCACTTTCTTCCTATCCAAATAAGCTCCACAATGGGGGAATTGGCTCGAATGTATATCAAAGAGATTGTCAGGTTGCATGGTGTGCCTTCTACTATCATATCTGACAGAGATCTTCATTTCACATCAAGGTTCTGGGGAGCTTTTCAGCGTGCATTTGGAACTCAGTTAAGCTTGAGTACTGCGTATCACCCTCAGACAGATGGTCAGTCAGAAAGAACTATTCAGACCTTGGAAGATATGCTAAGAGCTTGTGTTTTGGACCAACCGGCGAGCTGGGACCGGTATATGCCATTAGTAGAGTTTGCTTATAATAATAGCTATCATGCGAGCATCGGAATGGCTCCATATGAGGCTCTGTATGGCAGGAAATGTCAATCTCCGTTGTGTTGGTATGAAACTGGAAAAAGGAGTTTATTAGGGCCTGAGATGATAGCCGAAACGACTGAGCAGATAAAGAAGATTCGTAGTCGAATGCTTATAGCCCAAAGCTGCCAAAAGAGCTATGCTGACCAGAGGTGAAAGCCTTTGGAGTTCGAAGAAGGAGAACATGTATTTTTGAAAGTTACACCAACCACTGGAGTGGGAAGAGCTATTAAGATTAAGAAACGGAATCCCCGTTATATTGGACCGTTTGAGATCCTGAAGAGAATTGGGCCAGTGGCTTATAGAATTGTCTTACCGCCGTATCTTTCGAATTTGCACGATGTGTTCCATATGTCACAGTTTCGGAAGTATACTCCTGACGCAAGTCATGTCCTGGAACCAGAACCAATCCAAGTAAGAGAAGATCTAACACTTCCAATAATTTCGGTGAGAATTGATGATACTAATATTAAACGATTACGCGGAAAGGAAGTATCATTGGTAAAAGTAGCTTGGAATCGAGCTGGTATCGAAGAACATACCTGGGAGCTCGAATCAGATATGCAGAAGGACTATCCACATCTCTTTTCAGGTAACTAGATTTGAATTTTGAGGGCAAAATTCTTTGTTAGGTGGGTAGAATATAAACCCCGATTAAATTAGTAAATAATTAGTCAATAAATTAGTTTTTAATAAGGAGGATTAGAAATGTGAATATTATATCAACTTAGGATAGAGCTCATCGAAACAAGAATTTTGACACTAATTTCGAAGAAAACGGTCCAAAATTAGACCGAACGGACCAAACCAGTTGAACCGGACCCAAACCGGGCCATCGGTCCAATCAGACCAACTCATTAAAATGAAGCTGAACCCCTTTCTCTCCCTCATTTGGATGCAGCAGCGTGAAACACTTCCAGGGAGGGGAGAAAGCTTCCGTAACTTTACGGTAAATTTCCGATCCCCGTAACTTCTCCGTCAGAGCTCCAATCGCCGCACCATTTGCGGCCACGCGTCCACCGCGTCGAGCTCTACATTTCTACCGGAACAATTTCACTGGTAACTTGTTTAATCACTCTCAGCCCTCTTTTCCCCCAATTTTTGAATTTTAAGTGGGAATGTTGAATTTCTTTGATTTCTGATGTTTTAGGATCCAATTAGCTTGAGAGAAACGTTCACTCTTGCTTATGTGAAGCTTGGGTAAGGTGAGGATACGATAATTCTATTTTATTTTTATTGAATTTGAGCTTTGAGTATTAAATTGGATATATATGTGTTATGAATGTGTATTAGGTTGTGAATAAATAATTGGAGCTTGGAATTGTGAATACTGGAACTTGGAGGAAGTGGATTAGTTGAGTTTTGAGAGGCTGCCTTGGTTTTGAATAAATAGCTTTAGTCGTTACGTGAAAATCGGCCAAGGTATGGTTTAGGTTTCTTGCATTTAATATATAATGTTCTGTGAAAACTTAGGCTAGATGACCATTGGATAAATTGGAACGCAGGTGTATATTTAATGTTTAGTAATTTGTTGATGAATATATTTGGTTGAAGTTTATTGGATAATTAGTTTTTAATTTTGTATGGTGAATGTTGTTATGTTAATTTGGAGAGAATTATGGTTGAATGTTATTGTTGATGAACATGGTTAGTTTGGTGCTTGTTGATTAACTAATGATTTGGTGAATTATTGATTTGAGGTTTAATTATTGTGGAGGTTGTTGTGATAATGAGGTATTTTGTGTTAAAAGCCTAGGATTTGTGAACTATGATTCTTAGTTGGATTTTGGTTGTTGGACTTGAATATTGCATGAGTTTAATTGTTGATCTGAGGTAGATTTATTGTGGTGATTGTTATGATGATGAGGAAGGGTATGTTGAATTGAAAAGAATGCAGGTTTGGACCCGAAAAGGGTGGCAAAGTCCAAGTTTTAGAGGAGATGCTGCCGAAATTTTATAAAAAATTAGAGATTTTATTTAGATGATTATTTAAAAGAGATTTAGATTTAAAGGTTATATGGTTTGATTTTGAGTCATTAAGAAAATGAGTATGTTTTAAGTTTGAAGTTTGATTCGTAGAAAAGAATGAATTATGTTTTGAATTGGAACTATTGATGGACGGAATGAGAGGTGTGATAATGAAGGATAAGGATTGAATATTTTAATGTATGATAATGAATGAGATGCAATTGAGAATGATGTGGATGTTGATGAATTATAATTGAATTATTTATATGGCTTATGAATTTGAATAATCTGAGATACGAGATTCCCTGGATTAAGTGTCGTGGCTTGCCACCACGTGTACCAGGTTGAAAACTCGATACTCTGTTGACCCTACGACGTAAGTATGACCGGGCACTATATAAATTCCCGGGAATGTTACCCCCATTGAGCAATATTGATTATTTGAGAAAAATCTATGCATAGACTCTTGGGGATGCATGTCGAGGGACAGTCTAAGGACAATTCAGACTTGTCGGGTTGGCTAGATAACCGACAGATGAGCCTCATCAGCCATAGGACAGGCATGCATCATATGCATATTACTTGAATTACTTGCTTGTGCTCTAATTGGGTGTGCCTATCTGTATTTGCTATGCTAAATGTGCATCTGTTACCTGTAGTAGTTGTAACCTTCTTGTGTTTGCCTTTATCTGTCTATTTGTCCGTGAAAATGCAAGATGGAGTTGGAGGTATGGAGGAATGACAGTATAGGACTTAGATTTAAGGTTAAGTTAAGTTAGGATTAAATATTTTTAGGAAACCACCTTTTATGGCTTCTGTTTAATACTTTAAGCTCTATAATCTGAGTGTCGGCGTTCTAGGATTGCCTCTGGCATTCCCAGGATCTTATATATTATGTGTGTGGCACCTTTACCATACTGAGAACCTCCGGTTCTCATTCCATACTATGTTGTTATTTTTCAGATGCAGGTTGGGAGCCATCTCGTTAGGCGTCTAGACTCTTAAAGCGGAGGGGTTACTGGATAGTGTTGTTGTATAGTTTTGTTGTACAGTGATGTATATATATGTACTTAGCTTTCTCTCTGCATAACTTGTCCTTTTTGATCCTCTTAGAGGTTTATGGAGAGGCAGGATTGTGTGTATGTACTTTTGGGTTTTGGATATGTATGTATATATGTGTAAATATTCTCCGGCCAGTCTTGACTTCGCAGGCTGAGTTAGGAGCTTGTTATTTTGTATCTTTGGCACTCTATTCCTACTTCTGTTATTTTATGTTTGACAGTTACGGTTTTCTTAGCATGCAAGTTAACTCGTTCCTTGAGCGTTGCGCTTTTATCTCGCGATTTTTATTTCCCCTATTCTTCAAGGCTTCTAGCATATTATAACTCTTCTGCTATTATATGTACTCATTTTATTTTAGAGGTCGTAATACCACATCACCTCTGTTTTACGACTTAAGCGTAAAGCTTTGTGTGGTAGGGTGTTACATTATGGTATCAAAGCAGTTCGTTCCTATAGAGCCTGAAAGACGGACTGATTGTACTTTTGTGCATTCTCTGTATATGTGTGTATGTGCTATTAGGATATCTGACTGATATATATGGCATAAACGTTTGTGAGCATGCATTTGGAACTTAAAGCATTAGACCTGCGATATTGAGACTGATCAACTTAATATCACTTGTTTGGTGTGTATAGGGACCAGATGTCGACTCGCGGACGCGGTCGCGGGCGAGGTAGAGGTAGGACAGGCACCGTTACTCCTGCCCCCATAGGGACTGATCCAGTAGACTTTATGGCTGCCCTGGGAAATATGGCTGCAGCTATGCAGGCGACAGCCGAGGCACTGGGTAACCAGATAAATCAAGGTAATCATGGGAATAATAATGATGGAGACGGTCCTATGACACTTGCTACATTTCTGAAAGTTCGCCCTCCGACTTTTAGGGGAACCTCAAATCCCACTGATGCAGATAATTGGATTCAGGCTATGGAAAGGGCGTTACAGGCACAACAGGTTCCTGAAGAGCAATGGGTTGAATTTGGAACTTATCAGTTGCAAGGTGAAGCTCAGTATTGGTGGCAGGGAACACGACGTATCCTGCAGCCTGATGGTGCTGCGATTCCTTGGGAGGTTTTTCGGACAGAGTTCTATAAGAAGTACTTTCCTAATTCAGCCAGAAATGCCAAGGAACTTGAATTAATGCAGTTAAAATAGGGACAGATGACTGTTGCTGAGTATACTAGTAAGTTTGAGGAGTTGTGTCGCTTTTCTCGTATCTGTCAAGGGGCACCAGAAGATTTTGCCGAATGGAAGTGTATTAAATATGAGAGAGGTCTTCGGAGTGATATTCTGAGCTTCGTTGCCCCAATGGAGATCAGGGTGTTTTCTGCATTGGTGAATAAGAGTAGGGTGGCTGAGGATTGTGTGAGGAAGGCAGCAGCAGAAAAAGGAAGTTTGAGGGTGCCTTTTCAGAGGCTTTCAGGGAGGAACTTTGCTCCGAGAGGTAGGAATTTCAAGCGTGGAGGTTTTGTTCCGCAGCAGACTCAGGGTCAAGGTAATTACAGAAGGCCGAATATTACTGTTAATCAAGGAAAAAGGTTTGGGAAGCAGTCACAGCAGGATCTGAATTGTCAGAAGTGTGGAAAATATCATCCTGGAGTTCCGTGCAGATTAGGACTTGGAGTGTGCTATTCCTGTGGACAACCCGAACATATAGCCAGTAATTGCCTGGAGAAGAAGTATGAGACTGGTAGGGTGCAGCAGCCGGGGAGAGTATACACCACTTCTACCATAGGTGCTGAGGGATCTGAGACACTGATTAGAGGTAATTGTGAAATGGCTGGTAAAATCTTAAATGCTTTATTTGATTCAGGAGCAAGTCATTCATTTATTGCATTTGAAAAGGCCCATGAATTAGGATTGAGAATGGTGGTCTTAGGTTATGATTTGAAAGTATATAATGCTACTCATGAAGCTATGGTGACTAGGATAGGATGTCCACAAGTTCCCTTTCGAGTACAACAGCGTGAATTTGTGCATGATTTGATTTGTTTGCCTATGACTGGTCTTGATCTCATTTTGGGATTGGATTGGTTATCCAAGAATCATGTTTTACTTGATTGTTCTGAGAAGTCAGTACAGTTTATGCCGGAAGGGTCAGAAGCACCGGTTGTAGTGAATAGTTACTATTTGAACTCTATGATAGTAAACTGTTATGGAACTGAATGTCAGGGTATTATGTTATTAACTGCGGGAGTATCAGGTGATGATAAGAGTTTAGAGCAGATTCTCGTTGTACGTGAATTTCCAGATGTGTTTTCGGGTGATATTAATGAATTTCCACCTAACCGGGAAGTTGAATTCGCAATTGAGTTAGTGCCTGGAGCCGGTCCGATTTCAATTACTCCTTATAGGATGTCACCTTTAGAAATGGCTGAACTGAAAGCTCAGTTGGAAGATCTGTTGGGTAAGCATTTTATCCGACCAAGTGTTTCTCCGTGGGGAGCGCCAGTGTTACTGGTAAAGAAGAAGGATGGGAGTATGCGGTTGTGTGTCGATTACCGGCAATTGAATAAGATTACTGTGAAGAATAAATATCCGTTGCCTAGAATCGATGATCTAATGGATCAGTTACAAGGTGCCGGCGTGTTTTCTAAGATTGATGTGCGATCTGGTTATCACCAGATAAGGGTTAGAGACGAGGATATTCCGAAAACTGCTTTCAGGACGCGTTATGGTCATTATGAGTATACAGTGATGTATTTTGGGTTAACTAATGCCCCGACAGTATTTATGGATTATATGAACAGGATTTTCCGACCGTATCTGGACAAGTTTGTTATTGTCTTCATTGATGATATTCTTGTTTATTCTAAGTCTGAAGAGGAACATGCTGATCACTTGCGAACTGTGCTACAAATTCTGAGAGACAGGAAGTTATATTCTAAGTTATCTAAATGTGAGTTCTGGAAGAGTGAAGTGAAGTTTTTTGGCCACGTGGTGAGTAAACAGGGGATAGCTGTGGATCCTGCTAAGGTGGAAGCAGTGATGAATTGGGAGCGACCAACTTTAGTGACAGAAATCAGGAGTTTCCTAGGTTTGGCGGGGTATTATCGCAGATTCATTAAAGGATTTTCACAACTCGCCTTACCTTTAACTAAGTTGACTAGGAAGGACACGCCTTTTATCTGGACTCCAGAATGTGAAGAGAGTTTCCAAGCATTAAAGCACAGGTTGACTACTGCACCTGTATTGGTATTACCTGAACCAAGTGAACCGTTTGAAGTGTATTGTGATGCATCTCTAAAAGGGTTGGGGTGTGTTCTGATGCAGCACCAGAATGTTGTAGCATACGCCTCACGGCAGTTAAGGCCGCATGAGATGAACTACCCGACACATGATTTAGAACTTGCTGCTGTTGTGTTTGCTTTAAAGATTTGGAGGCACTACCTCTACGGCGTTAGGTTCCATGTTTTCTCAGACCATAAGAGTTTGAAGTATCTTTTTGAGCAGAAAGAGTTGAATATGCGTCAGAGGAGGTGGATGGAGCTCCTAAAAGACTATGATTTTCAATTGAATTATCATCCAGGAAAAGCGAACGTTGTGGCGAATGCTTTGAGTCGAAAGTCTTTATATGCAGCTCGGATGATGCTACGGGAGGAAGAGTTACTGAAGGCATTTCAAGGTTTGAATTTGGGAGTTAGAGAAGAATCTGGAATCCTGTGTTTGAGTCAGTTGCAGATTTCAAGTGATTTTAAATTAGAACTTCTGAAGGCTCATCGAGATAGTGAAGCGTTATATAAGGTATTACCAACAGTTGAACAGGGAAAACAGTGGAGAGTGTCAGAAGGTCAGGATGGTTTATGGAGGTTTAAGAACCGGATTATTGTGCCTAATGTTGGAGACCTGCGACAAAGTATTTTGAAGGAAGCTCATAAGAGTGGGTTCTCAATTCATCCGGGGAGTACCAAAATGTATCAAGATCTGAAAGTGATGTTCTGGTGGTCAGGGATGAAGAATGATGTGGCATTACATGTATCTAAATGTTTAACGTGTCAGAAGGTTAAGATTGAGCATCAGAGACCATCAGGAACCCTTCAGCCTTTGGAGATTCCACAATGGAAATGGGAGAGTATCGCAATGGATTTTGTGATAGGTTTGCCTAGAACCCGATCTGGTTGTGACGCTATTTGGGTGGTTGTGGATCGAATGACAAAATCAGCTCACTTTCTTCCTATCCAAATAAGCTGCACAATGGGGGAATTGGCTCGAATGTATATCAAAGAGATTGTCAGGTTGCATGGTGTGCCTTCTACTATCATATCTGACAGAGATCTTCGTTTCACATCAAGATTCTGGGGAGCTTTTCAGCGTGTATTTGGAACTCAGTTAAGCTTGAGTACTGCGTATCACCCTCAGACAGATGGTCAGTCAGAAAGAACTATTCAGACCTTGGAAGATATGCTAAGAGCTTGTGTTTTGGACCAACCGGCGAGCTGGGACCGGTATATGCCATTAGTAGAGTTTGCTTATAATAATAGCTATCATGCGAGCATCGGAATGGCTCCATATGAGGCTCTGTATGGCAGGAAATGTCAATCTCCGTTGTGTTGGTATGAAACTGGAAAAAGGAGTTTATTAGGGCCTGAGATGATAGCCGAAACGACTGAGCAGATAAAGAAGATTCGTAGTCGAATGCTTATAGCCCAAAGCCGCCAAAAGAGCTATGCTGACCAGAGGCGAAAGCCTTTGGAGTTCGAAGAAGAAGAACATGTCTTTTTGAAAGTTACACCAACCACTGGAGTGGGAAGAGCTATTAAGACTAAGAAACTGAATCCCCGTTATATTGGACCGTTTGAGATCCTGAAGAGAATTGGGCCAGTGGCTTATAGAATTGTCTTACCACCGTATCTTTCGAATTTGCACGATGTGTTCCATGTGTCACAGTTTCGGAAGTATACTCCTGACGCAAGTCATGTCCTGGAACCAGAACCAATCCAAGTAAGAGAAGATCTAACACTTCCAATAATTCCAGTGAGAATTGATGATACTAATATTAAACGATTACGCGGAAAGGAAGTATCATTGGTAAAAGTAGCTTGGAGTCGAGCTGGTATCGAAGAACATACCTGGGAGCTCGAATCAGATATGCAGAAGGACTATCCATATCTCTTTTCAGGTAACTAGATTTGAATTTTGAGGGCAAAATTCTTTGTTAGGTGGGTAGAATATAAACCCCGATTAAATTAGTAAATAATTAGTCAATAAATTAGTTTTTAATAAGGAGGATTAAAAATGTGAATATTATATCAAATTAGGATAGAGCTCATCGAAACGAGAATTTTGACACCAATTTCGAAGAAAACGGTCCAAAATTGGACCGAACGGGCCGAACCAGTTGAACCGGACCCAAACCGGGCCATCGGTCCAACCGGACCAACTCATTAAAATGAAGCTGAACCCCTTTCTCTCCCTCATTTGGATGCAGCAGCGTGAAACACTTCCAGGGAGGGGAGAAAGCTTCCGTAACTTTACGGTAAATTTCCGATCCCCGTAACTTCTCCGTCCGAGCTCCAATCGTCGTACCGTTTGTAGCCACGCGTCCATCGCGTCGAGCTCTACATTTCTACCAGAACAATTTCACTGGTAACTTGTTTAATCACTCTCAGCCCTCTTTTCCCCCAATTTTCAAATTTTAATTGGGAATGTTAAATTTCTTTGATTTCTGATGTTTTAGGATCCAATTAGCTTGAGAGAAACATTCACTCTTGCTTATGTGAAGCTTGGGTAAGGTGAGGATACGATAATTCTATTTTATTTTTATTGAATTTGAGCTTTGAGTATTAAATTGGATATATATGTGTTATGAATGTGTATTAGGTTGTGAATAAATAATTGGAGCTTGGAATTGTGAATACTAGAACTTGGAGGAAGCGGATTAGTTAAGTTTTGAGGGGCTGCCTTGGTTTTGAATAAATAGCTTTGGTCGTTACGTGGAAATCGGCCAAGGTATGGTTTAGGTTTCTTGCATTTAATATATAATGTTCTGTGAAAACTTAGGCTAGATGACCATTGGATAAGTTGGAATGCAGGTGTATATTTAATGTTTAGTAATTTGTTGATGAATATATTTGGTTGAAGTTTATTGGATAATTAGTTTTTAATTTTGGATGGTGAATGTTGTTATATTAATTTGGAGAGAATTATGGTTGAATGTTATTGTTGATGAACATGGTTAGTTTGGTGCTTGTTGATTAACTAATGATTTGGTGAATTATTGATTTGAGGTTTAATTATTGTGGAGGTTGTTGTGATAATGAGGTATTTTGTGTTAAAAGCCTAGGATTTGTGAACTATGATTCCTAGTTGGATTTTGGTTGTTGGACTTGAATATTGCATGAGTTTAATTGTTGATTTGAGGTAGATTTATTGTGGTGATTGTTATGATGATGAGGAAGGGTATGTTGAATTGAAAAGAATGCAGGTTTGGACCCGAAAAGGGTGGCAAAGTCCGAGTTTTAGAGGAGATGCTGCCGAAATTTTATAAAAATTAGAGATTTTATTTAGATGATTATTTAAAAGAGATTTAGATTTAAAGGTTATATGGTTTGATTTTGAGTTATTAAGAAAATGAGTATGTTTTAAGTTTGAAGTTTGATTCGTAGAAAAGAATGAATTATGTTTTGAATTGGAACTATTGATGGACGGAATGAGAGGTGTGATAATGAAGGATAAGGATTGAATATGTTTAATGTATGATGATGAATGAGATGCAATTGAGAATGATGTGGATGTTGATGAATTATAATTGAATTATTTATATGGCTTATGAATTTGAATAATCTGAGATACGAGATTCCCTGGATTAAGTGCCGTGGCTTGCCACCACGTGTACCAGGTTGAAAACTCGATACTTTGTTGACCCTATGACGTAAGTATGACCGGGCACTATATAAATTCTCGGGAATGTTACCCCCATTGAGCAATATTGATTATTTGAGAAAAATCTATGCATAGACTCTTGGGGATGCACATCGGGGGACAGTCTAAGGACAATTCAGACTTGTCGGGTTGGCTGAATAACCGACAGATCAGCCTCATCAGCCATAGGACAGGCATGCATCATATGCATATTACTTGAATTACTTGCTTGTGCTCTAATTGGGTGTGCCTATCTGTATTTGCCATGCTAAATGTGTATTTGTTACCTGCAGTAGTTGTAACCTTCTTGTGTTTGCCTTTATCTGTCTATTTGTCCGTGAAAATGCATGATGGAGTTGGAGGTATGGAGGAATGGCAGTATAGGACTTAGATTTAAAGTTAAGCTAAGTTAGGATTAAATATTTTTAGGAAACCACCTTTTATGGCTTCTGTTTAATACTTTAAACTCTATAATCTGAGTGTCGGCGTTCTAGGATTGCCTCTGGCATTCCCAGGACCTTATATATTATGTGTGTGGTACCTTTACCATACTGAGAACCTCCGGTTCTCATTCCATACTATGTTGTTATTTTTCAGATGCAGGTTGGGAGCCATCTCGTTAGGCGTCTAGACTCTTAAAGCGGAGGGGTTACTGGATAGTGTTGTTGTATAGTTTTGTTGTACAATGATGTATATATATGTACTTAGCTTTCTCTCTGCATAACTTGTCCTTTTTGATCCTCTTAGAGGTTTATGGAGAGGCAGGATTGTGTGTATGTACTTTTGAGTTTTGGATATGTATGTATATATGTGTAAATATTCTCCGGCCAGTTTTGACTTCGCAGGCTGAGTTAGGAGCTTGTTATTTTGTATCTTTGGCACTCTATTCCTACTTCTATTATTTTATGTTTGACAGTTACGGTTTTCTTAGCATGCAAGTTAACTCGTTCCTTGAGCGTTGCGCTTTTATCTCGCGATTTTTATTTCCCCTATTCTTCAAGGCTCTTAGCATATTATAACTCTTCTGCTATTATATGTACTCATTTTATTTTAGAGGTCGTAATACCACATCACCTCTATTTTACGACTTAAACGTAAAGCTTTGTGTGATAGGGTGTTACAATAAATAATATAATATATCTTAAAATTAATAAATTAATTAATTCTATTATAACACAGTAAAATAATATTAATCTAAACGTTATCTAAATTTATAACACAGTTAACAAATTTATTTTAATACAAAATAAATTGTCTAATTTATGTGCTAATAGTTTAGTTATTGATCAATAACAAGTGTAATAACTCGTGCCATGCACGTGATAAAACTGAAATTATAATTTTAAATTATTCTATTAAAATTAATTTTAATTGTAATAATTTAATTAATAAATAAATAATATGATGTGTATTTTTCGTATTTTTTTAAATATAGTATTAAATGTATTAACTCGAATATAGCTATTAAGTGTATAAAAATTATGTTTGAATTATGAATTTTCTAAATGAAATTATTCCGTTTAAAATATTTAAATTATGATTTTAATCATAAATTATAATTATGATTTAAAATTTTTTTTGATATAATATTACATTTTTTCATTCATTTTACTATTAATATGTTGATATTGCAAGTCTAAATTACAGTATTTTACTTAATCTTGACTGAAAAAGAAAATAGTTACGTGTTTCTATTATTTAATTTATTTAATACACAATGTGCTAACACTAACGATATTTTTAAAAAATATATATTGATGAAAATAGATATAATATAATTACAAATATAACATAAATAAATAAAATATATAAATAAATGCGAAACCAATATGTTTACCAATGTCTTTGTTAAATTTTATAAATTAGAGAATAAATTATATATTCGGTTGCTTGGTGATCACATAGATGATCAAGTAATTAGATTGTAAATTGATCTTATAGTGTACATATAATTTTTTTTCTCATTTTTGAATGAAAGCGAGAATTAAGAGAGTAAGTAGTAATATATAAAGAAAAAAATTGCACAACATATAATTATAACCTAAAGAAATATTCATATTAAAATTTTACATACTGCAAATCATGAAGATCAATCACAATGTACTAGTCACTTCTCTCTATTTTTGACCATGATATGAGTTTTTCTTTTTTAGTCAAGAATCTAATAACATCTAATTGAACAAAAAAGTTGAATTAAAAGTAGCAAATTAAGGACAAATGAGTGAATAATATAAGAAATTATAACTTCAAACGTGCATAAAATAAAAAGAATTTACTGATTTATTTTATATTAAACGATAAAACTAACAATAGTATATTAATAAAAGGATATACCTTTAAAAAAGTCACAATACAATTTCAAATATTTTCATAAATAAACTGTTAAAATTTTTGTTACCGATAAAATGATGCTATTATATAATTTTTTGGCAAAACTTAAAATCAAAAGAAAAATAATTTTGTGTGGGTTAATATAAATTAACTACGTACCAACAAATAAGTGGAATCGTTCATTTGTTTGTTTCAATATATCAACATGAGCAAGCAAATTAAAATAATTATCCAGAATTTTACTATCATCAACCAAATATACTATACCTGACTCCATCTTAAAAGATATTTTGCACGTGTGTACAATCAAAAGATATATTCCACTTGATTTCTCAATCTCAAAATTTGAGAAGACATAGACTTTCCTTTCTACCAATTCATTCTCAAATATTTTTGTCAAATAATTCTTGATTGAACAATAAATTTTATCGTATTGCAAAATAAATTAAATATAAAAGCTATTAGCATTTACAAAGCTATTAAAAAGAATTGTCTTTGACTTGTGAAATGGTGTACTTATAAAATTAACTTAAAATATGAACTACAAATATTTATAAGAATTTAATTTTGATGCTTGTAAAGTAGTTTTACACGTGTATCCAATTACGTAATGACACATCAATAAAAATAAATACATTTCACATTGACCACGTGAATGGTCATCCAAAAGAATGGATGTGATTGCACGACTATGTAAAACGCTTTACACTGTCAGTGCATCAAAATTAAACTCTATTTATAAATTGAACTTAGCATTACTTGAAAAAATTTAGTAAATGAATCAATTAATCTTATCATCTATTAAAACTATTTCTATGTAAACCGTCTTGCTCTTCTCAAACTTGAATGGAACTTTTTATAGCCTTATAATTCTTGTCTTTATTTTTCATACTTTCTCTTCGTATAATCAACTATAGGTGATACTATTAATAGAATCGTAGTCAATAGTCATTAGGTATGGAAAAAAATAGAATAAAGACTATGTGAAAATTATAAATTTTTTAAATAATAAACATGAAAGGAAATTTACTGCTTATTATATATAGGGGTAAGTACGATTTTGGTCTCTTAAGTTTAGTGCCAGAATCGAATTCGTCCCTCTTGTTATTTTGCCATTAAAGTCGTCCTTAATGTTTTTTTTCGTATTAAAATCGTCCTTTTTATTTTTTTTGGACAAAAATGCCCTTCCCCGTCTTCCCTTCCCAGCACCCCTACGTCCCTACCCCCCACCACCACCCCGCGTCCCCTTTCCCCCCACCACCACCACCACACCGTGTCGTCCTCCCCTTCCCCCCACCTCCACCCCACCCCCTCCCCGCCTCCCCTCCCCCTCCCCCTCCCCTTCTTCCCTTCCCCCACTCCCACCCCGCGTCACCCCCCTCCCTATCTTCCCTTCCCAGCACCTCCACTCCCACCCCGCGTCACCCCCCTCCCTATCTTCCCTTCCCAGCACCTCCACTCCCACCCCGCGTCACCCCCCCTCCCTGTCTTCCCTTCCCAGCACCCCCACCCCACCCCACATCACCCCCCCTCCCCGCTCTTCCCTTCCCCTCCACCCCCACCACCACAGCAAACAATAAACAGAGATAAATTAACAAACTTCTTCCATCAATAGCAAACAACAATTCAAAAATCAAGAAATTACCAACAACTCAAAACCAACAACGATTCAACAAATCAAAGATTCAACAAATCAAGAAGCAGAAGACGAAGCAGAAAGAAGTCGAAGCAAGAAGCAGAGGCGGCGAGCAGCAGTGGCGAGGCGGCGACCAGCAGCGGAGCGCAAGCGACGACGACGAGGAGGTCACGGCGGCGACCTCCCTGTTCCCCCTTCTTTCCACCTCCACCCCCCGGTAGCGTGGTGAGGACGACGGTGGCAGCGCGGCGAGGACGCGGTGGTGATGAACGCGCGGCGGCTCCAAGCCCGTGACCCCTCTCACTGGGTCTGACGGCGGCTCCAAACGGTGTGACGGTGGCGGCGACTGAAGCACGAACGGCGGCGACAAGGTCTGACGGCAGCAACGCGAGCAGCAGCGAGCTGCTCCCTCCCCGGCGCCAGCCCCCTCCCCCCTTCCCTTCCCCTCCCCTCCCCTCCCCCCTCCCCTGCCCCTGCACCTTCGTAACCCCCCCCCCACCCACGCGTTTTCTTCCCCCCTTCCCCAAACATCCGTTTTGTTTTTTTTTTTAATTTTATAATTTTTATTATTAAAATAGGAATAGGGGTAGTTTAGGAATAAAACAAAATTTTTTTTTAAAAAGGACGATTTTAATACGAAAAAAAATATTAAGGACGACTTTAATGGCAAAATAACAAGAGGGACGAATTCGATTCTGGCACTAAACTTAAGGGACCAAAATCGTACTTACCCCTTATATATACTAATAATATGTCAATAATTTTAAAAATTTATTAATAATACTAATAGTTTAAAGATAATTTTACTATAGTTATAATAAATTTAGTTATTATTCTAAATAAATAAAATAAATAATATATTTAAAAACTAAAGAAAAAAATTAGCGGTAATCATATTTAGAATGTTCCTATATTTTTTTTCATTTTTTTTGTTTGCTATTCTTTCACTGCATTGTTAGATAAAAAAAAAACTCTAAATTTGAAGTATAATAATAAATATGTCATGTAATGAAATATGTTATCGTAATAAAAATATGAGGTATAATTAATACCTAAAATTTTAATCATAGTTAGTAAAATCGGACCGGACCGACCGGTTCGATTAGAAAACTGGTGAACCGGATCCTAAACCGGTCAAATCCGGAGTAAACCGGTCAAAACAGATCAAATTCGATAAGACCGGTTCGACCGAACCGCTTGCTTTTCAAAATTTTTTTAAAATGTTGAAGTTGGGGTTCGAACCTCCCTCATCCAGGGAAAGCATAATACTTACTACCACTAGGCTATTAAACTTATTATCAATATATATGCAAATTAATATATATATATATATATATATATATATATATATATATATATATATATATATATATATATATATATATATATATATATATATATCTTTCAGTAAATAATTTACTTTTATTTAATTTATTTTAATTTTAGTTATAAACTCATTCATTCTTAAATTAATTATATTTTTATTTAACAATAATTATAAACTCACTTATTTTTTTATAATTATATAATATCTATTAATATTATTTTTCAATAAATACTTGTAGTATATAATAGTATAATAGATATAAACTAATTAATAAATTATGAAAATTCGAAAATAATAGTTATTTTAATATAAAATAAAATAAAAATATTTATAATAGAGTAAAATTAACAAAATACTTATTGTTCCTGTTTTATATTATTTTAGAATAGCTAGATATTTTTAAAATATTAGTGAAAATATGTATTTTAAATTTTAATTTTAAATTTATGACTATATTTTATTTTTTATTTACATAGGACCGGGTTAATCGGTTCAACCAGTGACCCACCGGTTGAACCAATGACCCAGTGACTCAGTGACCTGACCGGTTCGATCACCGGTTCGGTTCTGACAACTATGATTTTAATAAGTAAATACCTAAAATAAGTTAATTAAATAATAATAATTAATACCTAAATTATTGAAAAGGAATTTTTAATAAATGTGAGGAATAAAAATAAAAAAATTAATAAATAATATTAGTTTTTAAATGAAAGAGTTGATAAAGAATAATAATTATAAGTAAAAATAGTATTTTTATTTTGGAAAAAAAACATGAGAAATTGTTTAATAATTCGTGCCATGTACATGATAATAAATTGTTTAATAATTCGTACGGAAATGGATCCTCTCCAGTTTTTTTAACACTTGACAGAATCCAGTGTGATCTCTCACCTTTGATTCTATAAGTAGGACCAGAAATAAATAAGAGAGAGAGAGTGTAATGAATGGTTAGATTAAACACTCCACACCATCTAGTTTTTTTTCACTGGAGAGGGTCCACTCCCTAATTCGTACTATACACGTGATAAGTTTGAAATTATAATTTTAAATTATTTTATTAAAATTAATTTAAATTATAGTAATTGCATTTATTTTTTCTTAATCTAGTGTTATGTGTATCAACTCTAATATAGTTATTAATCGTTTTTGTTAATCTACTTTTTTTTCCTCTAAATTTATGATTTAGAATAACAATTATAAATATTAATAATTAAACAAATTATTATATTATAATTATTTACATTTTATTCCCAAAATTAAAAACATACTATTTCTTTTTTATTTAATGGTTTTTTATTTATACTATACTACCAGTATATATTAATTGATTAGTCAATGATTTTTTTATTTTATTTGTAGGATATATTTATTTATTTTGT
The DNA here is from genome assembly GCF_003086295.3 of Arachis hypogaea. Lineage (NCBI taxonomy): Eukaryota > Viridiplantae > Streptophyta > Magnoliopsida > Fabales > Fabaceae > Arachis > Arachis hypogaea. The sequence goes on along the minus strand of NC_092047.1, from coordinate 110,033,983 downwards.
TTAAATAATTTTAAATCTTTCCTTATTTAAGTAGACATATATATTAAGTCACATATATTAATTATTTTTTGATTTTTTGATTATAAATAATTTTTTTAGCCTACAATAATTATACTGATTTTGTTATTCCATTAATACCATCATATGCGTAATAATATTCATAAACCATACTAATTTCCGTATATATATATATATATATATATATATATCAATTGTTTAGTTAATATTTTTTTATTTTTAGAATATATTTATTTAGAATCTAATCTCAATCGTGAAGTAGGCTAAGTCCCGACCGTGGAAATAGAAGATTAAGTGGATTAAGGTGAGATAGAAGCCTCTTTCCTATCCTGGTCAGACAGTTAGCTTTCATCAGTGCTCGGGTCACTAAACTTGAGGAAAAAGGCATATAAACTTAGTCTTGCAAGAAAATACTTAGTAGATTGAGAAGCAATAAAGTTAGAAAGAGCTTAGGTGCCTAAGAGGAAATAATTCTATTTTTTTGTACTGCGATTCTTTTTCCTTTTTCACGCCTTAATCTTAATTAATTAATCTTGTGTCCAAAACAGATGTTAGTTAATTTTAATTAAACTTTTAATTGTTCTAATTTATTGATGAATTACATTTTTCTTAATAATTACATTACTAATCTGAAATACAAAAAAAAGGTGATACATATATCAAAAAAGAAAACAAACTTAAAAAAAATCATATTAAAAAATTTGGAAATAACATATCCATAAAGAATAGTCATAATATATAAATTGAGACAACAATTTAAATTTTTCTAAAACTAATTTAATCAACTACCAATATTAGAACTAAATTATTTAAATAATATTTAATCTATTATAATCCTTAGATACGTATAGATTAGAGTCATTCTCGTAACAACCAACCGAAATAACATCATAAGATCGAATATTTAGAATCGGTACAAATTCATACTATCTTCTTGTTAAAATTGTCAAATTAAATTGACTTTTATTCTCTTCAATGGCATTGCATTAATACACCAAAAGACGGTAGTTTCTGAAAAAAATACAATATGTTATAAAATTATTCTTAATACAAAAAGTTTAAGAGAAAAAAATTTAAATATAGTACCAATCTTTGAATTGCATTTTTAAGGTTGGCACGAATTTTTCAAAATTGAACCTAAATTGAGGAAATTTGATCTCATTATATGCTCCACTTCGAATATTTTTGGACAAACGTAGAAAACGTAGAGGAGATGTGACTTGAACTTGACCTACAAAACTCCTTAGAAACAATTGCCCAATCAAAAAAGAATAACAGATTAGAAAAAAAAATGCTTTGTTTCTTAGATTTAGACTCACTAACTACAAAGAAACATTATATATAGCCTTTAGTAGTACAAAAATAATTATAGAAATTAATTATTGCAATATCAATTTACCACTATGAACGTTAGTATCATATTTATAGCAATTAGAATTATAAATTTATGTTTAATTTTTTATATAATTATAATTAAGATATTTTTTTAAATCAGTATAATTATGCATTATTTATTAAATGCTAATTGTAATATAATTCTAATAAAGATATTTTTTAAAATAAATTTAGAAGGGAGAATAGTGCCTTTATTTTGAAAAGAAAATAAATTCATGAGAAATTGACACCTTACTTTCATTAGTTGGGGGAAATCCAATTTTAGTATATTAAGTAGATTATTTTATATAATTATAATAAAGATATTTTTCTAAATTGGTATAATCATGCATTATTCATTAAATGCTAATTGTAATATAATTATAATAAAGATATTTTTCTAAAAATAATTTTAGAAGAGAGAATAGTTCTTTCATTACATGAGAATAATACTTTCTAAAAATAAAGATATTTTTCTAAATTAGTATAATCATGCATTATTCATTAAATGCTAATTGTAATATAATTATAATAAATATATTTTTCTAAAAATAATTTTAGAAGAGAGAAGAGTGCTTTAATTACATGAAAATAGTACTTTCTAAAAATAAAGATATGTTCCTAAATTAGTATAATTATGTATTATTCATTAAATATTAATTATAATATAATTATAATAAATATATTTTTTATAAAATAATTTAGAATAGAGAATAGAGAAATTCATTTTGGAGGAAAAACGGAGTCATGAGAGATCGACATGTCACCTTCATTAGTTGGGGAAAAATCCAATTTTAGTATATTAAGTAGATTTTCGTATCACCTTTTAAATAAATAAATACAAAAATATCCACTTATAAATTTTGATGTATTACATAAAAAAAATTGATTACAAAATCTTAAAATATTTATACCTAACATTACAAGTTTAATTTCATCATCATTTCATTAGAAAAAAATATTTAACACATAGTTAATTAATCAGATGAGCCTATTTCAATTTATATTGAGCATTCGGCCTACATAAATCGAATCAGAATTGTTAGATTTATTATTGCGTAATTCGAAATCAACCAATTCGAATTACTATGGGTAAAAATCTTGGACTAATTCGAACTACCCTCATTCAAATTACTATGAATATGGTAAAATTGTGTGCATTGTTTACTAAATCTAATGGATCTTGCTTCGATTTACTTAGAACATGCACTACAAGATTAATATTGATTTGAGGGAGTATTTTAGTGAAGGTTTTTAAAAGAGATATATTAATCTAATGCACTACAATAAATTTCTTGTTAACAAAGAAGAAATATCAGCAAATTAATAGAGAAGAAGAAAAAGAAGTACCAGTGTTAATTCAAAGAAAAAATTGGGGTGAGAGAAAGCGGCGTTGAAGAAGAAGCTCGGAAATGAATAGATCTGCAAATACGTTGTACCACGACAACTACGATGGCATCAACGGTAGAACCTGTGGCAGCAACGGCGGCAGAAACTGCGATGGCAACAGTGGCAGCAACGACAGACAGAGAGAACAGATTCGAAAATGTGTTGATAGAAGAGGTGACTCGATTCAGAAGCTCTCTATTGCAACGGACACGGCAGTGGTAACGGCATCGGCAGCGAAAACCGCAGCGAGAACGGCGGTGAAAATGGCGTGAAAAACTTAGGATTTCATTCTCTCTTAGGTGACTCTGCACCTTTCATTTTGAGAAAAAAGAGAAAATGACGTTTTTTTTTTTTAAATTTTGAATTTTAATTAATTTGAGTGAAGGTTTTTTAAAGTGCCATAGATAAAATGATTTGTAGAAGTTTTTAAAAACCTTCACTAAAATACTCCCTCAAATCAATATTAATATTGTAGTGCATGTTCTAAGTAAATCGAACTAGGATCCATTAGATTTAGTAAACAATGCATACAATTTTACCATATTCATAGTAATTTGAACGAGAGTAGTTCGAATTAGTCCAAAATTTTTACCCATAGTAATTTAAATTGGCTGATTTTAAATTACACAATAATAAATCTAACAATCCTGATTCGATTTATGTAGGTCGAATGCTCAATATAAATTGAAATAGGCTCATCTGATTAATTAATTATGTGTTAAATATTTTTTTCTAATGAAATGATGTTGAAATTAAACTTGTAATGTTAGGTATAAATATTTTAAGATTTTGTAATCAATTTTTTTTATGTAATACATCAAAATTTATAAGTGGATATTTTTGTATTTATTTATTTAAAAGGTGATACAAAAATTATTGATCAATAACTAAACTATTAGCACATAAATTAGACAATTTATTTCGTATTAAAATAAATTTGTTAACTGTGTTATAAATTTAGATAACGTTTAGATTAATATTATTTTACTGTGTTATAATAGAATTAATTAATTTATTAATTTTAAGATATATTATATTATTTATCACTTATAAATACCAAGTATGTATTTTATAAATAGATTTAGAATTAATATACTAGTACTCAACTTTTTAAACATATACTCAATTATTTATATATTAAACACTTGGAGTTTGAATTATTTGAATATGTACTCAATTATCTATATAAATTTGAGATAGTAAAATCCAAATGAATCTTTAACCTTTAATCTCATATTTACGTAGAAGTAAACATGACTATCCAGGCATCGGATTCGATGGTCCCAGAACATTTGGACCATTAAATGGTCCCATAACAAAACATGTTTTTTAAATTTTTTTAATAACTATTAAATAGTCCTTATTTAATTTTAATTACAAATTAGTCCTTTATATATTATTTAATTATAAAATCTATTTTTATTTTATAAATTATTATTTTATCATTCATCTATCATGTTTATTGAGAATAAACACTAAATTGCAATCTTAATCGATCATAATTTTATCATTAATCTAGTTACATACGTATTGGGTTGACAAAATATATCGTGTTTTTTAAAAATTCAATTGATTGGATGCACAAATCAATCGATTGAAATTCAGGCTTCCCAAACTTCAATCGATTGAATCTTGCAAGGCATGTGGGGTTTTTCTTATTCAATTGATTGTTCATATTACCCAATCGATTGAAATCATCAAAGCAATCTGGGTTTAGTTAATTCAATCGATTGGTTTTGTTATTCCCTCAATAAATTCATCTCCAAAATCTTGTTCAGATTCATATTGTTTATCCATCATATCTTGGTTACATGCTAGCTCTTCTTGTTGGTTAATGTCATTGTCCTCATAGTATTACTCATCCATCTCAATGTTCATAAATATACCTGACATTTTCAAAATTTACCAATGAAAAAATTCCAGTACACTTCCTATAACACTAAAATCATTTACTTATCATTTAAAAAAATATCATTTTCCAAAATTTTATTTTTCAACTTTAATTTTTTAAATACGATTTTTTTTATTTAGGGCGAGTTAGCCACACTCTATATTTTTTTATAGAGTTCGCCGACCTCCCAAACTCTATAATTTCTATAGAGTTTGCCTAACCACGGCGAATTTCACTCGAATTTTTTTCAAAACTAACGAAACTCAACTTTTAAAGTCATTATCATCGTCTACAAAGAGTACATATGAGTACACAAAAATACACCGATAACAAGCATGGCTTTTTCAACATTAATGGCAACCATTATCATCGTCTTCAAAAATACACAGATATACGGGAATAAGGTATATTTAACGAGGATTTTTTCTCATTATAAATTAAAGGTTTAATTACTCTGTTGGTCCCTAATTTTCAATTAGGTCCTTATACTTTTTTTTCTTTTAATTGGGTCCCTATACGTTAATTTTTTTTTTCAATTTAGTCCTTGCCATGACAAAATCGTTTGAGATAACGGAATATTCTGTTCAAAAATAGAATATTCTCCTAATTAGATTAGAATTACTAATTAAATCCACCCCATCTTTTTAAAATACCAAAACTAACCCTTAGCATTTTGTCCCAAAAATGAAGAACCTTAGCGTCTACTCTGCTCTGCTTCGCGTTGGTGGTGTGTCACTTCCGTCGCGTTCCCTCGCCTGATCGCACCTCACCTTGCTGCTCTGCTCTTCGGGTGTCGATGCTGATGGTAGAATATTCAAGAAACGCCCTATTCTAATCTCAGGTTCAGTGGGGAGCTATGGAGCTTATTTGGCTGATGGGTCAGAGAACAGGTGAGATCTTCAAAAGACTAATATCAAGTATTTAAGAATTAGCTGTGATTGCTCTTTACTTGTGGTGTTTGTTATATTTTCTTATCTTTTGTGTAGCCAATTAATTGATCAACATAGTTAATGATATTTTAGATATGATGATATTTCAACATTTCTTCTTCATCTTGGTGTCCCATTTTAATCTCTTGGTTTTTGAGGAAGAATTGATTGACTGAGATTGGGAATAAGGAGAAGCTGAATGTTTTAGGGGTGTTCTATTCATATTGTGTTATTTTTTTCCAATTTTTTTAGTTGTTTTCAGTTCCTGTCTCTCAAGCTGTGAATTCTTAAGTTGTGTGAATTTGTAGTTCAATTTCAATTTTGCTTAATTGTATGCAACTTCTATTTGTTTTGCAAATTATATTTTAAATTTATATTCTAAATTTTGTTGATGGCTATGATCCATGGATTCTTGGGTTTACACATTTCCATTTTAGAAATCTTAACTAGTGTCAGTGTCCATGGATCTTGATACTTGATAGCAACATCTTATTTATTTATTTTTTAAGTTTGTGCGGCCTGTGTAAATTCTGTGGAAGGCATTTTGAGAGATCTTCCAGGAGTCAAGAGGGCTGTAGTGGCTTTTGCTACTTTTTTTTTATTGGAATATTGTCTTTGATCCTGAAGTTCCCAGTCCTAGATACTTAATTGATGGGATTGAAGGGGGAAGCAATGAAAAATTTAAATTACGTGTTAGAAACCCTTATACAAGGATGGCTTCTAAAGATGTTGAGAATAGCTCAACTATGTTTTGACTCTTCATATCTAGCTTGCTTCTTAGTGTGAGTGTTTTTAATTCTTCCTTTGATAATTCGTGTGTATGCTTCAAATAGTTACACTCTACTTACATTTTTTTTATTTCTTTGAATCCAATGTGAATTCACTTGTTAGATCATGGCAGTGCTTATTGGATGGCTACTCATTTTAAGTGCAAACAGTTCTCTCTTTGAAAAAATATTCACATAGAAAATACTACGATTAAATTTGCATTTGTCTTTTTTTTGTTTTTTAAAGAAAACAAGTCAGATTATCTTTGTGAAAATACATATAAAGATTCAAACCAAGATTTGATATTATTTCTCAAACAAAAAATCTTGATTTTCTTAAAAAATGAGTGTGTCTACTATTTAACATTCATTTTTGGCTTGTTGTATGTCAGATTCCTCTCTTCTTCATGAAGCTAGTGTGTCCTCATATACCAATGATATATCCTTTATTACTCCGGAGATGCGGGCCTTTCCTTATGAGTGATTGGTTGAAGTGGGAATTGGTGAGTATCATTCAATTTGTGATTGGAAAGCGTTTTTACATTGCTGCTGCCAGAGCTCTTAAAAACGGTTCGACAAACATGGATGTTCTAGTTGCTGTAGAAACTACTGCATCTTATGCTTATTCTGTTTGTGCTCTTCTATAGGGTGCTCTTACTGGATTTAGGACTCCAGTATACTTTGAAACAAGTGCCATGCTCATAACATTTGTATTATTGGGCAAGTATATGGAATGCCTTGCCAAGGGGAAGACATCAAATGCCATCAAGAAGTTAGTAGAAAGTTTTATATATACTTATTACTACTATTTCTGTTTTATTTTATCTATTACTTGTTTTTTTTAATGACCTTAAGATAAGGTATTTTGAAAGTAAAAATAAACAAAGAGAAGGTATTTTTGGTACAATTTGTATATAAATAAACAAAAGAATGATTGTGACAAAATAAAAGGGATTATAGGAATATTTTCATGTCGTAGAATCATTGAATAGGGATCATAGGAATATCTTTTATTGAATATTTATAGTTTTAGTGAATTTTCAATTAGGTCCCTATACTTTTTTTCTTTTCAATTGGGTCCCTATATATTATTTTTTCTTTTCAAGGGTATACAAGTAATTTCATAATACACTAACATTTTTTTAACGTTTAACGTTAACAGGGACTAAATTGAAAAAAAAATCATGTATAAGGACCCAATTGAAAAGAAAAAAAGTATAAGGACCTAATTGAAAATTCGGTAAAACTATAGGGACCTGCAGAGTAATTAAACCTAAATTAAAAAAAAACTATTATTTTTCCAATATTCTTGTAAACTCCTATGTACTCCAGAGACGATGATAATGGTTGTCATTGTCTATTGTGAAGTTTAAGAACTTGAGTTACCCATTTTTTTTAGAATTTGAGGTGAAGTTCGTCGGGTTAGGCAAACTCTATAAAAATTATAGTGCGGCGAACTTGCTTTGCATAAAAAAATTCATATTTGGGGAATTAAAGTTAAAAAATGGAATTTTCGAAAATAATAATTTATTGAGGGGGTAACAGAACCAATCGATTGAATTAACTAAATCCAAATTGCTTTGATGATTTCAATCGATTGGGTAATATGACCAATCGATTGAATAAGAAAAGGAAAATGCTACTTGTACAACACTAATCAGCATTTAATCAGCCTTTAATAATATTTAATTATTTTTTTATTGAAACATATTCCTATTTTTTAGATACATATCTATAAATAAATTTAATTTAAATATTAAAAACAAAAATTTTCCTAAATTCTCTCCCACTTCATAGTTAGTTATTAGGACTTTGCTTCTTTTACGTAACTTCACATAACAAATATGATTTGTTATTTTTTTTTATGTAACATTCACACTGCATTAGTGAATTTCAAACGAAACAGGAACCTTCCAGCTGAAGTCTCCTCTCATTTTCATCGGTGAAAGGTATCACCACCTTCCAGCTGAAGCACCCTCTCGTCTTTATTGGTGAAAGGTATCACCACTTTTCATATATGTCCTTAATTAATGTTATGAAATATCATGTTCATCATTTTTAATTATATTTAAAAATAAACATGAAAATTTCATTCTTATTTAATTGGAACAAATTTGATTTTATCAATAGAATTGTTACAAATAAATTGTTTTATACTTAATTAGTGTGTGTAAAGAAGCAAAGAAAAAATCTAGAGTTTGAGAGAAGATGTAGTTGGTATAATCATAAAAATTATGTTTTTATTTTTTAATTATAACACATCTAATAGTATGATGTTATATACAAAATATTTTTAAAATTATTGTAATAAAAGGCTGAATATTGTACCATTTTTAAAGGATACCTAGTTAAACCGATAAGAAAAATCCCACATGCCTTGCAAACTTCAATCGATTGTGTATTAATTCCAATCGATTGAAGTTTGGGAAGTCTAAATTTCAATCGATTGGTTCGTGCATCCAATCGATTGAATTTTTAACAAACACGATTTTTCCAACCCAATACGTATGTAATTGGATCAATGATAAAATTATAATCGATTAAGATTGTAAAATATTTATTACGATTAATGGAAGATCTAATTTGTTATTGTTTTAGTTTTTGATTCTCAATAAACATGATAGATGAATAATAAAAAAATAAAAAATAGATTTTATAATTAAATAATATATAAAGGACTAATTTATAATTAAAATTAAATAAAGACTATTTAACAGTTATTAAAAAACTTAAAAAATATGTTTTGTTATGAGACTATTTAATGGTCCAAACGTTTTGGGACCATCGAATTCTTTGCTGACTTTCCAGCAGTTTATATAGTATTTAATAATAATAATAATAATAATAATATCGGATAAATATAAAAAATTTTATAAGATTTTTAAGTATTTTTTTTAACTGGTTGTACTTTTTATTATTGGTTTTTGCCTTTTTGGATATTAATTTTAATTTTATATTTAAATATTCATTTTTGTCTATAGTATAATGATGATAATTTAAGTAGAATAAAATTGTTAAATTATAAAATTTAATATTTAAATAATTAAAATAAAATCATAATAATACAATATTCAATATTATTTCACCATGATGTATTTAATTATTTTTTAAATATTTATTATTTTTTCTTAAAAAATAATTTTTGCATGTTTTAGTTTATCTAACTAATTTGCCCTTAAAGCATTGAAGTTATAAGAGTTTAGTAATAATAAAATCGTCCTTAACAGTAACAATTATTCTCTTTAATTACTTTTTTAATTTATTTATTTTTATTCACTAATTTAGGAGTATAATTAGGAAAACAAAATTAACGTTACATTAATTTATTACTATATAAGTAAATGATTATATTTATAAAAATAAAAATAAACTTGTACGAAAAAAAGGGAATGCACAATCCCATCTCCATCCTTCAGATTCAAAAATTTTAGAGAATTCACCATTTTTTTACGAACAGTTAACCAATACATTATTAATTTTTTCGTATTTTATAAATTTCTGCACACATGCAGCTAGAAGATCAATGTAATTTACATACGAACGAATGCTAGGAATCAAAAGAGTATTAGGCAAAAATCAGCTAAATATTTTTGGGTGAATTCAAAATCTCTACGAGTTAATATATATGGATGTTTCTTCTGTTAAGTATCAGAATATTTCTTTTTCATACTAAATGGATGTTCTTTTATATATTTTTCGAATTTTTTGTATTACAAATGTGAATGTCTCTATTTCTTTAAGAATTTCATATTTTTTTTTAAATTTTATAGATATTTAATTATTTTTGCTAAAATATAACTGGATATTTCTTTTGTTAAGTATTATTAGGATGTTTTTTTTATATTAAATGAATGTTTTTTTTTTATATTTCTGTAATTGTGTAGTTTGCAGTCTCTTTAATAATCAAAACGGCACCTAATATCCCAACACCTAATAGGAACTCCATCATCCACCATCCTTCTCACTAGCATCATAGCACCATCCACCTTCTTAACCTTACACGGGCCCAACACAAGCGCGTCGAACGTACGCGCATCCGCACCAATCCCATCTTCCTCCATCTTCTTCAAAACTACAGCAGCAGCAGCCACGTCTCTAGCGTAGCAGTGTACGAAAAAGTAGTTGTGTCCCGTCAGATCTAGATTCACGCCAAGCGTGGACATGAAATCCACCATGCGTCGCGCGTGGTCTATGACTTTCTGGCGCGTTAGGATATTCAGGACGGGGTAGAAGGTGGTCGCATTGGGGCGGCAGCCTCCGGCGTCGGTACGTACCATATATTCGATGACGTGGAGCGCGTCATCGACGGGCTGGAACTTGCAGAGGCGCGTGATGAGGGAATCGAACGCGTTCTTGCGAGTGACGCCGTGGTTGAGGGTGGATAGAGTTTGAAGGAGGTAGTTGAGGAGGGAAGAGGAGAAGGTTTTGTTGGTGACGAAGTCGAAGGTGGACTTCGTGTTGAAACAATTGTCTTGGATGCGCTTGTTGAGGGCGTCGCGGAGAGTATGGAAGTCGCCGGAGTTTCCAGCAGCATTGGTGAGTTCGCCGACGAGCCAAATGTCGGTGATAGAAGAGGAGTGGGTCGCGGTGGGGAGGCGGAGAGGACCTGACAGTGAGAGAGAGAGGTTTGTGTGTGTGATTGTTGGAGGTGGGTAGGTTAATGTGAAAGAGAAGAGGAAAGTTTTTATAAGTTTTAATTAGGTTTACTTAATTAATTTTAAATTTTTATTGATAACCTCTTGATTCCATATACTTTTCCTTTACATATATATTACATCGTTTCAATAAATATTGGCTACACATATTTGACTTTAATAATCATCTAACAAAATTCACAGAACTAAATTAGGTCAGTACTATAGTTTATCTGAGCTAGTGAGACAACATTAATTTTTGTAACTATATGGTTGCATTTAATTTTAAGAATAAGACAAAATAAGACAAGATATAAAAAACAAAGATATTAATTTATTTTTATATTCTTTTTACATAAAATATAGAATAAAAAATAAAATAATAAAAAATAAAATTAAAAAAATTTAATAATAATAATACAAAAAAATAAAAAAATAAATTATATTTTTATATTTTTTCTATCAAAAAAATATAAAATATATTAATTTAATATATTAAAATATAATATTTTTATTCATATTTTATCTACTAAATATAATTTTATATTTTTGTATTTATATCTCAGTATATTATCTTTATAAATAAACACAACCTATATGTCTACATGTCCCACATTGCATTAGTATTTATGATTTCAAAATTTTGAAAGAAACTTATTCTTGGTTTGACTATTCGTTTGACTTGCGACTACCTACCTACCTGAGTCCTTAATCAACAAATCAAAATTTGAAAACAACGACATCGGAAGCGGACAAATGCTATATATAGGACAATAACATTTCCCAAATTTGTGATGCCACCATCAAGAATATATACACATAGAACAAACTACAAGAAAATAAATTTTCTGCCATGCTTTTAAAGCGTATTAAAAAAATACAAAAAAACGTATCGATAGTTTTTCGCCACGTTTTTTGAGTTATCGGCACGCTTTTGAAAGCGTCACATCCGCCAGCGTGCCGATTGCTCTATCGACACGCTTTTGTAGACCTATCGACACGTTTTTTTTGTTGGCACGCTTTTATCTCTTGCCACACTTAAAAAGCATGGCCATAGGTCTTAACCTATAGATACGCTTGAGAAGCGTACCGATAAGTGTACATATCGCCACGCTTTTAAAGCGTGCCCAAAAAGTTAGTTTTGGGTACACTTCAAAAGCGTGCCGATAAGAAACAATAAGGCTACACTTGTTTAAACGTACCTAGAAATGAACCTATTGCCACGCTTTAAAAGCGTAGCTGTATCATTATCCAATTAAAAAAATATATTGCCACGTTTTAAAAGCGTGGCTATATCCTTATCAATTTAAAAAAATTAGTATATGCTTTTTTACATACACTCTAAAACACTCCAAAAAAAATATTAACAAAAATATGTAAATGTCATTTAAAAAAATTAATCAATAAAAAATAATATTACATTAATAGAATTCAAACCAAATTAGCCATGTCATCTCTATACATGCAACCACAGTATATATGAAATTTACAAACAAACAAAAATAACTTTTTAGGAAAGGAATTAAAAAATGTCATTAAATCACCCCAAGCTTGTACTAGGCCTTCCTCGGATAAAAGAACCAAATGGAAAGCTCTACAATACACTTCACGAATAATATGCAAGTATGATCATATGAATAACGAAAAAACAGAAGGTAAGCAAATTATAAAGCATCTTGCCATGATAAATATTAAAGAAGGAATCATAAAAAAAATATATAAGACTTGGAATAAGGGTGTGTCACATCTTCATATTGAAATATGGCATAAGTTGATCACATGCAATTCGCCACCATTATTCCTGAGAGATAATTCTAAAGATATGCATATAAAATTCTGAGTTCAACCATTTTGTATAATTTTATAACAATTTCTGAAATATCTTGGAATAAGTTGCAAATAGATAGTAACCATAGTAGCCTATCACGGAGGGAAAGCAACGTGACATACCTATTTTGGAAGTAAATTAGGGTATGAGACGTCCAAGTGCAGGCCAACTGCAACAGCAATATATAGCAAAGGCTCAAGCATCTCTCTATTAATGTCAAAAATAAAAATAAGTATGTATAAAAATCACCAATACCAATTTATCCTCAACTTCTATCAATCTTTCAATATCCCTAAAAAAACACCACCAATAACAACAACAGGAAAACAAGTGGATTCTTATCAAGTAGTCACCAAATTCATACTTAACTAAATAGCCACCAACTGTGTATTCCTTAATCAAATAGTCACCAAATTCATACTTAATTAACAAACAAGAAAACAAGTGGATTCTTATCAAGTGAGGGTGATGAAGTTAATGATACTTCCTTTTATTTTTCTAACATTTTGATAAAAGAAAAAAAATTTTTCACTACAAACAACACTTACTTTTAATTTTTCTCAAACGACTGTAGAAAGAGCAAATAAAATATAATAACCAAGTTATAAATCAAAAATTGCACAATGAAATAACAAAAAACAAAGAAGGGCAACAAAAGAAATCAAACCATCTAGCTCAAATTGAAAAAAAAACTTAAGTGAAGCAGTTGCAAATTTTGACCAAATACCTGAGCTCAAGATCCACTAGAAAATTTTATAACTTTTTTTTGGGATTTTTTCAAAACCAAACATAGTAAAGCATTTTTGTGATTTACCTGTTCTCTCCGTCCCTGAGAGAAATAGAAAACTCTTCTCATTCCCCCCAAACTGATGTTACTAATGTTAGCAACAAAAACAAATGTTAGCAAAATATCTGCCAAACAGGAACCAGCATGTTACTAATATTGGCAACAAACACATCTGAAAATGAAATTAAGGGAAATCCAAACTGAACCCAGCAAAATATCTGCCAGTTAAAAGGTTGATATTAAACTCCATCCTGTCATACCTGGTCAATGTGTGGTGGAATTTGCTTTATTTCAATTCCAAATTCTTGTTCAATCCTATATCAGCACAAAAGACAGAATGCATAATAAATCTATAGCATATACAGTTGAAATGCATTAATTTAACAGACTGTAAATTACATACAAATTAAAGCGGTCCCAATAAGTGATCAAGTTAATTGCTAAACCAAGATGCCCAAACCTCCCTGAGCAACTGACCTGTATATCTGTATATGATCCGTTAGAACAGGAAATCAGTGTCAAGGCAAATAAATTAGGAAGGGAATGAGAAAATATCAGTATACCCTGTGGAGATAAGTTTCTGAATTCTTGGGAAAATCAAAATTAATAACTATAGAAGGTTGGAATTCTGGGGACAAAAGCTTATCAGCCTGAAACCAAACAAAAAGCAATGTAAAAGAAGGGATTAGGAACCAACTCTTATTACTAAAGAAACAGAATGAACATACGAAGAAAATAGAATTGAAAATTTGTTTGTTCTCATTTAAAAGGATTGCAACTTTTCAAATAGTTTATGCATGTCAACCACTTTTATAAATGAGTAGAAGTTGAGGCAAAAAAGTATTTACCTCATCCATAACATGATTAGTTCCCATCAGTTTGAATCATGGCAACAAAGCCAACATCAACACATATATAATCTAAACTAGGACAAAATCCTAAAAACATGAGAAAAAAATATTATAGTAAAAATTTATGCCCATTGAAGCAAGCTTGTTCCCTGAGAAATTCATTCAAACTGGCCTTGAACTACATTTTAGATAGAAGATTCTCCTTTTAGAAAAATACGAAACTTATATTTAGCCAACAAAGTGGACATAAGTATATCCAAGTACAAAAATTTAGTTTGTGTGCTTGCTGCACTATGCACAAGATTAATTAAGCATACCTGCAACGACAAACATCACTTCCACAAATGCTGATCACTTTTTCCAGAGTGCTGACAATTTATATGTTCCATGCTCCTAATTGTAGTATCAGTTTCGTAGAGAATACTGCCATCTGATAGCGATCTTCTAATAGTCGACCTAACAAAATAAATGAATAGCATTGTTAATTTTTCAAAGGTGGAAGTCAGTCATGGAGAATATCAGTTAATAAGATTCAAGAAGCATATATCTTGTACACCCTTGTTTTTCATCCACATGAATTTTAAGACAAATACTGCCTAAATGGTCCATTAATTACATCATAAGTTAGAGCAAACACGTTGTTTGAAGTAAAATGACCAAATTGAGCTCTTTTCTTTCTTTATTTCTTTTTTTCTTTTGGTTACACATTAAACTGAGCATTTAATGTGGTCATTCTGTATTGTTAGTAGCAATTTCATAGAGGAATGTAGCTAGAGTACACTTTGATAAAGAGTGATAGGGAAAAAAAAAAGAAGAGATGCATTCACTACTCATATTAACACTACCATTAACTACACAAGATTATCTTAGTATGCATTTGAAGTATCACTACAAAGGAATTCTGAATTCCTTGCATCACAAATTCAGCAAGGTTGATGTATAACTTCATATGCTTAACTTCTATTTCAATTTGAGAATAAGTTGAGAATGAAAGCTGATTTAAATAGGAAAGTATAAATGAAATTACGCAGAAAAGATCAAAATTGGCTAACGAAAGTTTGGTTGGTATATATTAGTAATCATACCTAACATTGCTATCAACTGAAGAAGGGTCGTGTTTCCCAACAGTGCACTACTGATCTGAATCTAGCTCCCAGAGTGCTGGTTTTCCCTGTTGTGGCTGAAAATGGCCCAAGAACCTAACCAAATATAAAATCAAGCAAAACAGTTTAATCTTCCACTATAATGCAACTAGGATAAGTATATAACTATATAACTATATATAACTTTTTATGGAAACAATTATCTGGACGTAATCCCTCCTACTGGAAATAATTCTCTAGCCACTTAGCAAAATCCATTTTTCTTTAAAAAAGAATTTTCTATTTAGGAAATCTAAGTAATATTAATTAATTTATTTCAATCATATCTCCGATTAAATAGACGAGTGTAAGTGGGTAGAAATAATTTAGGAAGAAAGAGAATTTAGTAAGGATAATTTCCTAAATCTAACTTTCCCTAACAATAAGGTTATTTAAATTATTGCTTAGAATTTCCAAATGGGTTAATGACAACAGATGACCCTGTTTCTTACAAGTTAATTGCTTTGTGTTTATTACCATCCAAGTACGTGTTGCTATAATAACGCTGAAAGGATCGAATATACTCCCGTGATTGAATTGCAGCCTTCCATTGTCCTCTTTTCTCATAAAATATCTGTATGGAAGAATCAAATACAGGATTATCAGACACATGAAGAACTAAATTCGGACCAAACCTTTGCAAGGAAAGAAGGACAAGCAAACAGACAGAAGGGTAAAATAGTTTATCTGCTCAAAATTACATTTGGACATTTCATCCCTAAAGAACATGGTGAAATACATGTAGTTATAAGTATCCAAGTCTCTATGAATCAATTGTTTGCACAATAACTAAACAACTGCTTCTAGTCCCAAGTTTACAATATTCAAGCAACTAACCTTAATAAAATAGATCTTCTAATCACACAATACAATTGCAACGAAAGGTCAAGCTCTTCCCTATGCAATAAATATTTAAGAACCTAGTCAATCATAAACTAAGTGAACTGTAGGCTGGGTGGGTTTAATAACTAACTGTCAACCAGGCAGAGAACTGGGAATAAGGTATAGAGAGTGAGGGATTACTGGTGCACGAAATCGTGATCGTTCATTCTTTGGTAACGGCGCTGAAAACTCAATATGCGCGTTTATAATCTTAATTCTTTGTCACAACTTCGCACAACTAACCAGCAAGTGCACTGGGTCGTCCAAATAATAAACCTTACGTGAGTAAGGGTCGATCCCACGGAGATTGTCGGTATGAAGCAAGCTATGGTCATCTTGTAAATCTCAGTCAGACGAATTCAAATGTTTATGGTGAATTGATAATTAAAATAAAAATAAAATATAATAGGATAGAGGTACTTATGTAATTCATTGGTGAGAGTTTCAGATAAGCGTATGGAGATGCTTTGTCCCTTCTGTCTCTCTGCTTTCCTACTGTCTTCATCAAATCCTTCTTAATCCTTTCCATGGCAAGCTGTATGTTGGGCATCACCGTTGTCAATGGCTACATCCTGTCCTCTCAGTGAAAATGGTCCAAATGCTCTGTCACAGCACGGCTAATCATCTGTCGGTTCTCGATCATGCTGGAATAGGATTCAGTAATCCTTTTGCATCTGTCACTACGCCCAGCACTCGCGAGTTTGAAGCTCGTCACAGTCATTCAATCCCTGAATCCTACTCGGAATACCACAGACAAGGTTTAGACTTTCCGGATTCTCAAGAATGGCCGCCAATAATTCTAGCTTATACCACGAAGATTCTAGTTAAGGAATCCAAGAGATACACATTCAAGCCTTGTTTGTATGTAGAATGGAAGTGGTTGTCAGGCACGCGTTCATAAGTAAGAATGATGATGAGCGTCACATAATCATCACATTCATCAAGTTCTTGTGTTCGAATGAATATCTTAGAACAAGAATAAGCTGAATTGAATGGAAAATAGCAGTAGTTGCATTAATACTCGAGGTACAGCAGAGCTCCACACCTTAATCTATGGTGTGTAGAAACTCTACCGTTGAAAATACATAAGTGATGAAGGTCTAGGCATGGCCGAGAGGCCAGCCTCCCAAAGAAGGTTCAATCATAAAAACATGATCAAAAGATCTCCCCTAACATGATAGTAAAAAGTTCTATTTATACTAAACTAGTTACTAGGGTTACAGAAGTAAGTAAATGATGCAGAAATCCACTTCTGGGGCCTACTTGGTGTGTGCTTGGACTGAGTAATGAAGCTTCCACATGTAAAGGTCTTCCTTGGAGTTGAATGCTAGTTTGTAACTTGTTTCTGGCGTTTAACTCTGCTTTGCAGCTTGTTTCTGGCGTTTAACTCCAGAATTGGACAGAGAGCTGGCGTTCAACGCCAGTTTGCATCATCTAAACTCGGGCAAAGTATGGACTATTATATATTGCTGGAAAGCCCTGGATGTCTACTTTCCAACTCAATTGAGAGCGCGCCATTTGGAGTTCTATAACTTCAGAAAATCTATTTCGAGTGTAGGGAGGTCAGAATCCAACAGCATCAGTAGTCCTTTGTCAGCCTCTGAATCAGATCTTTGCTCAGGTCTCTCAATTTCAGCCAGAAATTACCTGAAATCACAGAAAAACACACAAACTCATAATAAAGTCCAGAAATGTGATTTTTAATTAAAAACTAATAAAAATATAATAAAAACTAACTAAATCAAACTAAAAACATACTAAAAACAATACCAAAAAGCGTATAAATTATCCGCTCATCACAACACTAAACTTAAATTGTTGCTTGTTCCCAAGCAACTGAAAATCAAATAGGATAAAAAGAAGAGAATATACTATAAATTCCAAACTATCAGTGAAACTTAGCTCCAATCAAATGAGCGGGACTAGTAGCTTTTTGCCTCTGAATAGTTTTGGCATCTCACTTTATCCTTTGAAGTTCAGAATGATTGGCATCTATAGGAACTTAAAATTTAGATAGTGTTATTGATTCTCCTAGTTCAATATGTTGATTCTTGAACAGCTACTTTATGAGTCTTGGCTGTGGCCCAAAGCACTCTGTTTTCCAGTATTACCACCGGATACATACATGCCACAGACACATAACTGGGTGAATCTTTTCAGATTGTGACTCAGCTTTGCTAGAGTCCCCAATTAGAGGTGTCCAGGGTTCTTAAGCACACTCTTTTTGCTTTGGATCACGACTTTAACCGCTCAGTCTCAAGCTTTTCACTTGACACCTTCACGCCACAAGCACATGGTTAGGGACAGCTTGGTTTAGCCGCATAGGCCAGGATTTTATTCCTTTAGACCCTCCTATCCACTGATGCTCAAAGCCTTGGATCCTTTTTATTACCCTTGCCTTTTAGTTTTAAGGGCTATTGGCTTTTTCTGCTTGCTTTTTCTTTTTCTCTTTTTTTTTCGCCATATTTTTTTTCTCTCTTTTTTTTTCTGCAAGCTTTTGTATTCACTGCTTTTTCTTGCTTCAAGAATCAATTCTATGATTTTTCAGATCATCAAATAACATTTCTCCTTTTTCATCATTCTTCAAGAGCCAACATATTTAACATTCATAAACAACAAATTCAAAAGACATATGCACTGTTCAAGCATTCATTCAGAAAACAAAAAGTATTGTCACCACATCAAAATAGTTAAACTAATTTCAAGGATGAATTCGAAATTCACTTACTTCTTGTTCTTTTGTAATTAAAACATTTTTCATTTAAGAAAGGTGATGGATTCATAGGACATTCATAGCCTTAAGACATAGTTACTAGACACTAGTGATCATGTGGTAAAGACACAAACATAAACATAAAGCATAGAGAATGAAGACAGAAAAAGAAATAGACAAGGAGATTAAGGAACGGGTCCACCTTAGTGGGGGTGGGGCCTTCTTCCTCTTGAAGAACCAATGGTGCTCTTGAGCTCCTTTATGTCTCTTCCTTGCCTTTGTTGTTCCTCCCTCATAGCCCTTTGATCTTCTCTAATCTCATGGAGGATGATGGAGTGCTCTTGGTGCTCCATCCTTTTCTTAGTGATGAGCTTTTGAGATGAATCTCTCCATCTCCCATGACTTAGAGGTGGAAGCTTTTGCCTTCCCTTTCCTCTTTTTAGAGGTTTCTCTAGCCTTAGGTGTCATAAATGGTTATGGAAAAACAAAAAGCAACGCTTTTATCACACCAAATTTAGAAGGTTTGCTCGTCCTCAAGCAAAAGAAGAAAGAAAGAAGGAGAAGAAGAAGAGAAATGGAGGAGAGGGAGAGAGGTGTGTGAATGGTTAGAATTTGAGTGGGTGGGTGTAGGTGGGTTGGAGGAGTAATGGAGGTGATTGGTGGAGGTTATTTTGGGGAAGAGTGTTATGAAAATGTGTGAAGAGGAGAGAAGAAGAGGTGAGGTAGGTGGGGATCCTGTGGGGTCCACAGATCCTGAGGTGATCATGTGGGGTCCACAGATCCTGAGGGGCCAAGGACTTAACATCCCTACTCCAATTAGGCGTGTAAAACGCCCTTAGCATGCATGTTTGGCGTTAAACGCCAGCTTGCTGCTTGGTTTTGGCGTTAAACGCCCAAAGGTAGCTTGTTTCTGGCGTTTAACGCCAGCTTTTTGCCCATTCTTGGCGTTAAACGCCACTTCCATGCTTGGTTCTAGCGTTAAACGCCAGTCTGGTGCTTGTTTCTGGCGTTAAACGCTCAGAATGGTGCCAGACTGGGCGTTTAACGCCCATTCTGCTACCCTTACTGGCGTTTAAACGCTAGTAAGCTCTTCCTCCAGGGTGTGCAGTTTTTCATTCTGTTTTTCATTTTTCAGTAATTTTTGTGACTTCACATGATCATCAACCTACAGAAAACATGAAATAGCAATGAAAAATAAATAAACATAATTAAATAACATTGGGTTGCCTCCCAACAAGCGCTTCTTTAATGTCAATAGCTTGACAATGAGCTCTTATGGAGCCTCACAGATGTTCAGAGCATTGTTGGGGCCTCCCAACACCAAACTTAGAGTTTGACTGTGGGGGCTTTGGTTGACTCTGCAGTGAGAGAAGCTTTTCATGCTTCCTCTCCATGGTTACAGAAGAAGATTCTTGAGTTTTAAACACAAGGTTGTCCTCATTCAGTTGAAGGACTAACTCTCTTCTGTCCATATCAATCACAGCTTTTGCTGTGGCTAGGAAGGGTCTTCCAAGGATGATGGATTCATCCTCATCCTTCCCAGTGTCTAGGATTATGAAATCAGCAGGGATGTAAAGGCCTTCAATCTTTACTAACACATCCTCTACTATTCCATAAGCCTGTTTCATGGATTTGTCTGCCATCTCTAATGAGAATTTGACAGCATGTACCTCAAAGATTCCTAGTTTCTCCATTACAGAGAGTGGCATTAAGTGTATGCCTGACCCCAGGTCACACAAAGCCTTCTCAAAGGTCATGGTGCCTATGTTACAGGGAATTAGGAATTTACCAGGATCCCGTCTCTTTTGAGGTAGAGTTTGCTGAACCAAGGCATCTAGTTCCTTGATGAACAATGGAGGTTCATCCTCCCAAGTCTCATTACCAAATAATTTGGCATTCAACTTCATGATTGCTCCTAAATATTGAACAACTTGCTCTTCAGCAATGTCTTCATCTTCTTCAGAAGATGAATAGTCATCAGAGCTCATGAATGGTAAAAGGAGGTTCAATAGAATCTCTATAGTCTCTAGATGAGCCTCAGATTCCTCTGGTTCCTCAAAGAAAAACTCCTTATTGGTCATTGAACATCCCAGGAGGTCTTCCTCACTAGGATTCACGTCCTCCTCTTCCTCTCTGGATTCAGCCACACCAAGCAAGGTTATGGCCTTGCACTCTCCTTTTGGATTTTCTTCTGTATTGCTTGGGAGAGTATTAGGAGGAGTTTCAATGACTCTTTTACTCAGCTGGCCCACTTGTGCCTCCAAATTTCTAATGGAGGACCTTGTTTCATTCATGAAACTCAAAGTGGCCTTAGATAGATCAGAGACTATATTTGCTAAGCTAGATGGATTTTGCTCAGAATTCTCTGTCTGTTGCTGAGTGGATGATGGAAAAGGCTTGCTATTGCTAAACCTGTTTCTTCCACCATTATTAAAAGCCTTGTTGAGGCTTTTGTTGATCCTTCCATGAGAAATTTGGATGATTTCTCCATGAGGAATTATAGGTGTTTCCATAGGGTTCACCCATGTAATTCACCTCTGCTATTGCAGGGTTCTCAGGATCATAAGCTTCTTCTTCAGAAGATGCCTCTTGAGTACTGTTGGATACAGCTTGCAATCCATTCAGACTCTGAGAAACATATTGACTTGCTGAGTCAATATTTTGTTCTGAGCCAATATGGCATTCAGGGCATCAATTTCAAGAACTCCCTTCCTCTGAGGCGTCCCATTACTCACAGGATTCCTTTCAGAAGTGTACATGAACTGGTTATTTGCAACCATGTCAATGAGTTCCTGAGCTTCTGCAGGAGTTTTTTTTAGGTGAATGGATCCACCTGCAGAATGGTCCAATGACATCTTTGATAATTCAGACAGACCATCATAGAATATATCCAGGATGGTCCATTCTGAAAGCATGTCAGAGGGACACTTTTTGGTCAGCTGCTTATATCTCTCCCAAGCTTCATAGAGGGATTCACCTTCTTTTTGTCTGAAGGTTTGAACATCCACTCTAAGCTTACTAAGCTTTTGAGGAGGAAAGAACTTGGCTAAGAAATCTGTGACCAGCTTATCCCAAGAGTTTAGGCTATCCTTAGGTTAAGAGTCCAACCATATTCTAGCTCTGTCTCTTACAGCAAATGGGAAAAGCATAAGCCTGTAGACCTCGGGATCAACCCCATTGGTCTTAACAGTATCACAGATCTGCAAGAATTCAGTTAAGAACTAAAAAGGATCTTCTGATGGAAGTCCATGAAACTTGCAGTTCTGTTGCATCAGAGAAACTAATTGAGGTTTAAGCTCAAAATTGTTTGCTCCAATGGCAGAGATTGAGATGCTTCTTCCATGTAAATTAGAATTTGGTGCAGTAAAGTCACCAAGCATCTTCTTTGCATTATTATTATTATTTTCGGCCATGTCTCCTTTCTTTTCGAAAATTTCTGTCAGATTTTATCGAGAGAGTTGTGCTTTGGCTTCCCTTAGCTTCCTCTTCAGAGTCCTTTCAGGTTCAGGAATAGCTTCAACAAGAATGTTCTTATCCATGTTCCTGCTCATATGAAAAAGAAGAGAACATAAAAGAAAATATGGAATCCTCTATGTCACAGTATAGAGATTCCTTATGTGAATATAAGAAGAGAAGAATAGAAAAAGGAAAAGAGAAAAATTCGAACACAGAGAAGAAGGGTGGGTTCGAATTTTTGAGTGAAGAGAAGTGTTAGTAGATGAATAATTAAATAGAAGGAGATGAAGAAGAGAAGAATTCGAAAATTAAATAAATAAAAAATAAAAATTAAAGCTAAATTCAAAAATTTAAAATTGAAATTAAATTAAAATTTAAAACAATTAATTGAAAAGAAATTTTGAAAAAGTGGGGAGGAGTTTTCGAAAATTAAAGAGAGAATTAGTTAGGTAGTTTTGAAAAAGATAAGAATCAAACAAAAAGATAAGATTAATTGAAAAGATTTGAAAATCAATTTTGAAAAGATAAGAAGTTAGAAAAGATTTTGAAATTGATTTTGAAAAAGATGTGATTGAAATTTATTTTGAAAAAGATTTGAAAAAGAAATTTAAAAAGATTTGATTTTGAACTTAAAAGTTGCTTACTTGACTAACAAGAAATAAAAAGATATGATTTTAAAATTTAAAGATTGAATTTTTCTTAATAGGCAAGTAACAACTTGAAAAATTTTTGAATCAATCACATTAATTGTTAGTAAAGATTTTGAAATTATGAAAAAGATTTTTGAAAATTAATTTTGAAAATTTCGAAAATTGTGAAAGTAAAATGAAAAAGATTTGATTTTTGAAAAAGATAGAATTTTTTAAATTGAAAATTTGATTTGACTCATAAGAAACAACTAAATTTTAAAAAGTTTTGAAAAAGTCAACTCAAATTTTCGAAAATTTATGAGAGAATAAAGGAAAGATATTTTTTTATTTTTGAAATTTTAATGAAGAAAGAGAAAAACAATAAAAAGACTCACAACATAAAAATTATGAATCAAAACACACAATGCATGCAAGAATGCTTTGAATGTCAAGATGAACACCAAGAACACTTTGAAGATCAAGATGAACATCAAGAACTTATTTTTGAAAATTTTTAAGAAAAGATAAACATGCAAGACACCAAACTTAAAAAATTTTTAATGTTTAGATAGTATGAATGCAAAAATGCATATGAAAAACAACAAAAGACACAAAACAAGAAAATATAGAGATCAAATAAGAAGACTGGCCAAGAACATCTTGAAGATCATTAAGAATGCAATGCATGAAATTTTCGAAAAATGCACAAATTTTCTAAAACATGCAATTGACACCAAACTTAAAAATTGACACTAGACTTAAACAAGAAACATCAAATTTTTTGGTTTTTATGATTTTATAAAAAAAAAATTTGTATTTTTTTTCGAAAATTCATTGGGAAAAACGAAAAAGAGGAAAAATGTATTTTTTTTCGAAAATAAAAATAATAAAAACAAAAAGCTTAAAATTAAAATAAAATTACCTAATCTGAGCAACAAGACGAACCGTCAGTTGTCCAAACTCAAACAATCCCCGGCAACGGTGCCAAAAACTTGGTGCACGAAATCGTGATCGTTCATTCCTTGGAAACGGCGTTGAAAACTCAATATGCGCGTTTATAATCTTAATTCTTTGTCACAACTTCACACAACTAACCAGCAAGTGCACTAGGTCGTCCAAGTAATAAACCTTACGTGAGTAAGGGTCGATCCGACGGAGATTGTCGGTATGAAGCAAGCTATGGTTATCTTGTAAATCTCAGTTAGGAGGATTCAAATGTTTATGGTGAATTGATAATTAAAATAAAAATAAAATATAAAATATAAAATAGGATAGAGGTACTTATGTAATTCATTGATGAGAGTTTCAGATAAGCATATGGAGATGCTTTGTCCCTTCTGTCTCGCTGCTTTCCTACTGTCTTCATCCAATCCTTCTTAATCCTTTCCATGGCAAGCTGTATGTTGGGCATCACTGTTGTCAATGGCTACATCCCATTCTCTCAGTGAAAATGGTCCAAATGCTCTGTCACAGCACGACTAATCATCTGTCGGTTCTCGATCATGCTGGAATAGGATTCAGTAATCCTTTTGCGTCTGTCACTACGCCCAGCACTCGCGAGTTTGAAACTCGTCACAGTCATCCAATCCCTGAATCCTACTCGGAATACCACAGACAAGGTTTAGACTTTCCAGATTCTCAAGAATGGCCGCCAATAATTCTAGCTTATACCACGAAGATTCTGGTTAAGGAATCCAAGAGATACACATTCAAGCATTGTTTGCATGTAGAACGGAAGTGGTTGTCAGGCACGCATTCATAAGTGAGAATGATGATGAGCGTCACATAATCATCACATTCATCAAGTTCTTGTTTGCGAATGAATATCTTAGAACAAGAATAAGCTGAATTGAATGGAAAATAGTAGTAGTTGCATTAATACTCGAGGTACAGCAGAGCTCCACACCTTAATCTATGATGTGTAAAAACTCTACCGTTGAAAATACATAAGTGATGAAGGTCTAGGCATGGCCGAGAGGCCAGCCTCCCAAAGAGGGTTCAATCATAAAAACATGATCAAAAGATCTCCCCTAACATGATAGTAAAAAGTTCTATTTATACTAAACTAGTTACTAGGGTTACAGAAGTAAGTAAATGATGCAGAAATCCACTTCTGGGGTCCACTTGGTGTGTGCTTGGGCTGAGTAATGAAGCTTCCACGTGTAGAGGTCTTCCTTGGAGTTGAACGCCAGTTTGTAACTTGTTTCTGGCGTTTAACTCTGCTTTGCAGCTTGTTTCTGGCGTTTAACTCCAGAATTGGGCAGAGAGCTGGCGTTCAACGCCAGTTTGCGTCGTCTAAACTCGGGAAAAGTATGGACTATTATATACTGGTGGAAAGCCCTGGATGTCTAATTTCCAACGCAATTGAGAGCGCGCCATTTGGAGTTCTGTAACTCCAGAAATTCTATTTCAAGTGCAGGGAGGTCAGAATCCAACAGCATCAGCAGCCCTTTGTCAGCCTCTGAATCAGATCTTTGCTCAGGTCCCTCAATTTCAGCCAGAAATTACCTAAAATCACAGAAAAATACACAAACTCATAGTAAAATCCAGAAATGTAATTTTTAATTAAAAACTAATAAAAATATAATAAAAACTAACTAAATCATACTAAAAACATACTAAAAATAATGCCAAAAAGCGTATAAATTATCCGCTCATCAATTACCATGTATTCGGTGTAGGGGTAACCGGTGGGGAGAATGAGCTCGTCGTAGAGAGTGGGTTGTGGTTCGGATTTGCCACCACCGTCAAAGCAGTCAACGGAATCTCCAAAAAGTGCGGCGACGATTATGGAAATGGCTGCCAGTGCTGCCAACAACCTCTGCACCATGCTGGAAATTCTAGACATGCACATTATTTTATACCATTCATTTAAGAATCTCAACACATGCACACAAACATCGTTTCTGTCGAAACACAGACCAAACTTTTTCACATTTGATGATAAATTTGAGTTATCAAAAAGATAAATACTAAAGGTAAATGCTCAAATTGGTAACTCAGAAAAAATACTAGACATAAAATTAGTCCTTATCATAAATTTGAGCTGTAAATTCATTTCCATATATATCACCAATTTTAGGGAAAAAATGCAATCTTCCTAAGTGCGTCATAACATAACATGTACCGTTTTGAGTACAAATTCGAAAATTTTACTCCAAAAATAAGCTAATATAATCACAAAGCTCCATTTCCATTTTCAATTAACCCTAGCTTTTAAGAAGTGTTTTGTTTTGGGGGAAATAGGTGAAACTCACGGAAAGTGAACGATTGAGAGAAAGAGCAGAAGAGAGCTTTCGACGAGTAAGGATTCAATTGCAGACAGAGCTCCATGATTTGCTGACACAAGCAGCGGAAGCGAACCAACGAGCCGGAGCCTCGCCAGAATGTTTTGGAGAAGGTCCTCGTTCACCAAACCGAAACTTCCACCATTCCCGGTGACCATGAAAATCAAAACAAAAAATCAAATTCAAGAGCAAATAATCAGATCGAAGAAAAACTTAACCAAATAATTTACCTAAGGTTGCATTCTAGATGCAGAGATAGAAACAGAGAGGCTAGAGAGAGATGACATAAACAGCAAAGAGGGTAGGGGAGGCGAAAACAACAGAGAGTGAAGCGGAGCACACAAGGAGCGAAGGCGGTAGAGCAGATGAGAAGAGGCGATAGAGGAAGAAGGGCAAAGACTGGCGATGTGGAGGAAGGAAAGGCGACCTCCGTTGGCTAACCGACGCGGTGAGTAGTGAGCGCCGAAGGAGTGCGAGCGCCAGCAGAGACGGGTTAGGGGAGACGACGGAGGGAGCCTCGGTAGATGAGAGAGTGCAAGCGTCGTAGATGAGCTCTGTCTGATTGTTAGGGTTTTCAGAGCGTTAGTGTGTAATAGGGGAGAAGAGTAGAAGTCTGATGAGTTAGTGACTTAGTGTAGCACATTTGGGAATTGGGAGGGAGTTTTTTTTTTTTTTTGAGTGGAACCTTTTCAGCACGCTTTTCTAGGGTGCTAATAGAGTTATTAGAAATGGGGACGTTTTAAAAACGTGCCAAGATTAAAAACTTTTCGCCACGCTTTAAAAGTGTCTCTGTTTCTCTCTATGACCACGCTTTTTAAGTGTGACAAGAAAAAGCGTGGCCAAATTTCCAATCAATTGCCACCCTCATAAAGCGTGGCCATATACCCCTTTCGCCACGTTTTTTAAGCGTGGCAAAAAAAGCATGCCCAAATTCCTAATCAATTACCACCCTCATAAAAGCGTGCCCATTGACCACTTTTGGCCACACTTTTAAAACGTGGCAAGAAAAAAGCGTGGTCATAGATCTTTTTTCTTGTAGTAAATTCTTTTGGTTTAATTTCATCACCACGATTTTGTTAGAATTTTATGTCCAAACCCTTTTTACTAGTAAAAACCGAGCTTTTTTAATTTGTTACTATTATTTACTAGAAGATAGAGATTCAATAACGTAATTCGTGCGACTTACGTGCTTTTCATCACCTAACCCTTCTTCTTAGTCCAAAACACGTACAGCATTTGTGTATTTCGATTTCAATTGGCAGGGCAACATAATAACTAATTAATCCGACATTGAGTCCTATAAATACATTACTAAAATAAGCATGTATGATTGATCATAAAACACATATAAAAATATAATGATACCACCCCTATGTGCTTTTCACCTAACCCTTCTTCTTAGTCCAAAAAACACAGCAATTATATATGTATTTTGATTCAAAAATGTTTTGTACACTAAAAATCACCCACTAAAATCAGCCACCAATATATTTATATATAAATACATATGTAGTTTAAATCAATATATATTTATATTGTAGTATGTATTTTATACTAATAGCTGATTTTAGTGACTGATTTTAGTGTACATATAACATAGTCGTCGATTTTGATTTCAATTGGCAAGGCAACATAATTAATTAACCCGACATTAGGTCCTATAAATACACAACTAATTCATCTTTAAATTTGCATTTCATTATAACACATACAAAACTACAATAATGATGCCACCACTAATTCTTTTAGTACTATATCTTACTCTTCCTTTGTTTATCTTTTTCCTTGTCCGAAACCTTATGAACCCTCATAAGAGCAAAACCCTACCACCAGGTCCCAAAGGCCTTCCCATAATTGGCAACCTTTACAAGCTAGATAACTCAGTTCTTCACCTTCAGCTATGGAATCTCTCCAAGAAATTTGGGCCAATATTCACCCTTTGGCTAGGGTTTAGGCCTGCCATCATTATTTCATCGCCTCAACTGGCCGAAGAGGCAATGAAAATACAAGACCCTAAGGTTTGTGGACGGCCTAAGTTCGTTGCACAACAACGAATTTCTTATGATGGGATCGAGATGGCATTTTCGCCATACGATAATTGTTGGAAGGAGATCAAGAAAATTTGTGTTTCTAATGTCCTTAGCCCTAGGCGCATCGCCGGATATTACTCGATAAGGAAAGAAGAGGTGAAGAAGATGATGAAGAAGATACATGAGCATGCAACTTCATCGGAAGTTGTAAATTTGAAGGATCCACTCCTCAACCTTATGATGAATCTTGTATGCAAGATTGTTCTAGGGAGGACTTATGAAGATGAAGGGCCTGAGAGGGAAAGGTTTCTTAGTTTGTTTGATGAGTGTAATGCTTGGTTGGGAACCTACTTTCTTTCAGATTATTTTCCTTTTCTGAGCTGGATCGATAGGATGATGGGACTCCATTCGCGTCTCGATAAGAACTTCAAGGAGTTGGATGAGTTCTACCAAGAAATCATTGATGAACACTCGGATCCTAATAGGAAGGTTTTGGAGGGAGAGGAAGATATAACTGATATCTTGCTTCAAATGCAAAAGGATCATTCAACATCCATGGACCTCACTAATGATCATGTCAAAGCAATAATCATGGTTTGCTGTCTTTCTTAATCATTCTTCTTCTTCTTCTTGTTAAGTAATTTCATAATGTTTCATGCATGAAACTAATTTAATTTCCTTGTTGCTTGATACCGTTAAATAATAGTACTTTTATACTTCATCATGAAAAAAGTAACAAATGGAGTATTGATTTTGAATATGTTAAACTTAACTCAAATGTAAATTATAGGTGGCTACTTCGAACAATGGTATATAGTAAATATTATTATTTTTTGTCAGTATTTGATCAACAATAATTTATACTTATATTTATAGAATTTTACATACAAAAAATATATAATTTATATTTATATTTATCAAAATTTGCACACATGAATTAATATAATTTATACTTATATTTTTCAGAGTTTACATATTTAAATTAATAAAATTTATTTGTTAAAAAAAATTACTAGCAGCAAAAAACTTTTCGAATACTTTTATAAAAACATCTTCATGTGAAGATAATATTGTGAACCGTTAAATCATTTGACATGTATAATTAACATGTTTAACTAAATATTTAACACTTTACAATATCATTTTCACATAAAAATGTCTTGGTGAAAATAGGCACTTAAATTATAATACCACTTTATGGCCAATTCTATTATGAAGATCGAATAGCGTTTTATTTACATGCAGAGAACGAAGAGTATTTAGCCTCAATTTGAAACATTAACGAAAACAAAATAACACATTTCATATTATAATTATCTAACCACCTATATATCAAAAAGAATCTTTATTCTCTTCACCATTTTTCCTCTATTGTTAATTTGAATATCTTCTCGATTTAGGACATACTTGTTGGAGCAACCGATACAACTGCGGCCACAACGGTTTGGATCATGACAAATCTAATAAAAAACGCAAGAGTGTTGAAGAAAGTTC
Source organism: Arachis hypogaea (assembly GCF_003086295.3). NCBI lineage: Eukaryota > Viridiplantae > Streptophyta > Magnoliopsida > Fabales > Fabaceae > Arachis > Arachis hypogaea. Next base: position 110,003,882 of record NC_092047.1, on the reverse strand, counting down.
AAGAAGAAATTAGGAGCTTGGGAGGGAAGAAAGATTTCTTGGAAGAAGATGAGATTCAAAAGTTTACCTATTTCAAAGCCGTTATAAAAGAATCACTAAGATTGCATCTTCCAGCACCTATAATTCCAAGAGCCACACATGAAAGTTGCAACATTGGTGGATACCAAATTCCACCCAACACACTTGTTTATGTGAACACTTGGGCTATCCATAGAGACCCTCAATCTTGGAAGGACCCAGAAGAATTTTATCCAGAAAGATTCTTAGACAATGATATCAACCTTCGAGGGCAAGATTTCAAGCTTTTTCCATTTGGTTCAGGTCGTAGAATGTGCCCTGGTTTGCCTTTAGCAACTGCAGCGCTTGATCTTATTCTTGCTAATCTTTTAAATTCCTTTGATTGGGAACTGCCAGAAGGAATCAAAGGGGAAGACATTGATTATGAAAGGTTACCAGGAATTGCTCATCACAAGAAAAATCCTCTCTATCTTATCGCAAAGACCCACATATAATTCAAAGCTAGGTATAACCTTATAATAATGATGATAAATAATAATTCATGTGGCCTTTGTGCATTGCTTAGCTTAAATTTGGAACCTTAAATAGAAGTGTTGGTGGTTATTACTAGCCGGGGGGGGGGGGGGGGGGGGGGAATATACAGTATTGCATGTGTTGTGATGTACTAAAGTGTCTATATATATATATATATATATATGAATAATGAATAAACTAAATAAACACTAAAGTGTCATCTTCCAGCACCACTAATGCCATGAAAAACAAATGAAAAACGCATTATAAAAGGCCATGAAATTCCAGCCGAAACATTAGTGTATCTATATAACCGCATGTGCTATAGAGAGAGATCCCGAAACTTCAAGACCGACAAAAGTTATGCCAAGAAAAGGTGATTTTTAATCCTACTAAATATCTATTAAAACCAGCTATTACCTATTAGTATAAAATATATATTGTAATATAAATATATATTAAAAATAAATTTAATATATGTATTTATACACAAATATATTAATAACTAATTTTAATGTAGTTTTAATATACAAATACATTTTTGTTGAGCTAATGATATAGATTTCCGAAGAATTGAGTTAATTCCATTTGGATCTGGTAGAAGAGTTTGTCCTGAATTGCATACGGCCGTCGCAGCACTTGACCATATCCTTGCTAATTTATACTCCCTTGATTGGGAATTGCATAAAGGGTGAAAATGGAAGACACTGATACTGAAATATAACCATTTAGCAAGACCTTACCCAACATGAGAAGAATCTTAATCAACATCCATAAAAGGCATCGAGATTTGCAAAGAATAACAATAATCTGGTGGTGGTTACTGGTATTGATGGTGGAGAGAGGGGTAAACTTAGTTTTGTTTCGGTGGTGTAAACGGGGACTAATTTGTCCCATAAGATGCCACGTGTTAATTAACGAACATAGATGTATTCTCACAATCTCACTATTCTGTCATTGTTTCATGGAGTATATTAACGGAAGGATTAATTTGTTTGTCAAAGACAAACCTTCGAGACCTTGAGCATCATAATAATTGGCCAGGGAATAAAAGTGTCTAATGTATAATAAATTGTTTAAGAACCAATCTGAAGTGCAAGTAATGATCGATTATTTACATTATAAAAATGCCATTTTTAATGATACATCTATTAGTGTCTCTAAAATCTGATATCTTTATTGGGCATTGCCGAATCAAGGATTCAAGGTTTCACATCACATTAAAAAATTTAGAAAAAATAAGAAATCCTAATCCATCATCCTAATTATAATATTTCTAATTTCTAATTTCTAATTAAAGAAAATTTTAAATATTTTATCCTTTATATATTTTCAAAAAATAAAATGAATATTTTAATTTTTACTCTCTAGTCTATATACCCTGAAACCAAACCAAAATTATTCAGAATAAAGAAGTCCAAATGTAATTGATACGAACCATTCTTAAATGCAATGTAATATAATCTAGGATGAAACAATAAATCTACAAAATCACATACAAAAATAGCTTATAGCTTCCACGATTATCACATCAAAACAAATTATAAGCTCCAAAGAGAAATTCAACAACCAAAACAAAAATGAAAAGACTGAAGATTCAACTAAATATACCTCAAAATTTAAAAACACTAACAAAAGCCAAATCAGTACTTTACTGGAGCAAGGATATCAAGTTGGGAACCAAGCTTCTCCTCAGCAACCTTCTCAGCTTTCACCCTCAATTTGTTCAGCTGCTTCTTTCTCTCGTACAGCAAATGCGCCTTCTCCTTCCTCTTCTTCTCCAATTCCTGCGATTCCAAAATCCAATTACTCGCAAAATTCCAAACAAGTAATTTTAAACTCTGAACAGAACAACAAAAGATTCAGATTTTCACACTAACCGTGATGGTATCATAATAATTCCATCCAACTTCAGATGACAATCTACCAAGCAAGCAGAATTTGTGCCCCTTCTGAAGCCTCAAAACCCTAATTCCATCGATTCACCAGTAATTCGTTAAATTAACAAAAATAAAAACTACGAAAATCGAATAACGAAAGAAGAGGAGCAATTACTTGAGAGCATCAGGGATCACCATCCTCTTCGTCTTATCATAAGGAGGAGGGATTCCCTCGAAAACCTTCAAGCGAGCAAGAGCGGCTTCGCCGCGCTTCGTCTTGTGAGGAATCATGCCGCGAACCGTGCGCCAGAAGATCTTGGAAGGAGCGCGGAAATGGATGGGGCCATGAGAGGGTTTAGTGTTCATCCTCTTACGGAGGAACCGCATGTACTTCATCTTCTGCCTAACGAGACCGCCGGAGATGCAGATCTCCTCGCACCTAACCACCACCACCTTCTGACCGTTCAGAAGCTCCTTCGCCACTATCGACGCAAGACGACCGAGCATGTGGTGCCGCGCGTCGACCACCACACGCGCTGCGCATATCCCTGAACCCGACACCATTGTTTTCTTCTTCTGATGAGATGCACGCCCAATTTGGAACCCTAATTGCTGCCTGTTATTTATATGATCAGTGACAGAACAAGCTGGGGATTAGGGTTTTTCGTTTGGGCTTATTCTTTGGGCTTTCTTCTTTTTATTTAATTTTAGTTATGGTTTACCCTCTTAGGCCCAAAAGGAAAGTAAAATGGGTAGTTTCTACGTTTCTTGTAGGATTAGGCTTTTAATTGAAACCCAAAAAACAAAAATATACCATTAATTTCTTCTTAGACCAAATGGAGGATTAGATTGTTATGAAAATCAAGGCGTAGTTGCAGATTGAATTGTTTGGTGGTGGGCTAGTCGGGTCCCAGGGGTTCTTTCCGGTGCAGATCGGTTTAGCCTACCAAATCCAAGAATTATATATATATATATATATATATAGTTATTAAACCAATGGAACTAGTGGTTTTATTGTTTAAAAATTTAATTAAAATTCAACTAAAACTAATTGAATATAATAAAATAATATATTTATATAACAATATTTTTTTTAAGAAATAATCTTTGTATTTCTTTTTATTTTATATCGATTAATCGCTAAAAATAAATTGGTTTGATAGGCATATCGATTTTTTGAGAAAAGGACAAATAGGTCACGGACATTTTCGTCCTTGACCATTGAAAAATATTTTTAAATCTCTGACTTTCACAAAATTTGGACGGATCAGTCCCTGACGGAGGCATTTGGACGGAGAGACTGATCCGTCCAAGTTTTGTGAAGGTCAGAGACTTAAAAGTATTTTTCAATGGTTAGGGACAAAAATGTCCGCGAGACAAAAATGTCCATGAAACAAAGGGTCAGGAAGCTATGTATCATTTTCTCCAATTTTTTTAGAGAATCCATATTGCAAGATTATGTAAATGCTTCGATAATGATAGGTAGAACAAGTATTACGATAAGTTGAGAGGATTGGATGCACATAACACAAATATGATGAATAACTTAAATAAATGAAAAAAAAAATATTTTGATGTAACTTATTAGATCCACGTTTGGCGCATTAGAAAAGAGACACAAAATTAAAATGGCTAAGTTAAAAAGATAAAGTTAGAATAGAAAAAATAGAATAAGATTTATATTATCTATTACAAGAAAGTTAGAACCCAAGTAATTTAAGTAATGTTTTATTATTATTGTCGCCATCCCAAATGGAATCAGATGAGGACGAAAATGATAAAGACAAAAATGACTATGAGAATTATAGTTGACGTTTTTAGTATTTATCGAATATAATATATCAATATATTTGTTTTTATGTTTTGAATTGATTACTTATTTGTTTTTAGTATTTTTCTTTTTTTACTATTTATTTGATAACATGATTAACTTATTTGTTTATAATACTATTCTATCTTTTCTAAAGTCCTTAAATTAAGTTGTGATTTAATTTGAGTATTGTTTGAGAAAGTCACGTAAATATATAAGATTTTTTATTGGTGGAGTATCCAATTGAATTACTTGTTATCTTTTGAAAAAAGTTGAGGTAAGAATATGTAAAGTTTTGAAGTTAGTGAGAAATCAATCTGAGTTACTTGATAGTCCTGAGAAAATTTGAGAGAAAATAATATCTAACATTCTTAGATTAATTAGGTATTCAATCTAAGTCTTGTTTGAGAAGTTAAGTGATATATCAAAAGTTCTTAAATTGACTGCAATTCAATCTGAGTAAAAAACTATAGCCTGATAATTCTCTTTGCAAATTATGTCTTTTGTACCTTCATTCTATTAGTAAAATTCTCAAAATACTTGAAAATTGGACATAAGTATTTTAAGCCAAAATAATACACGAGGTGATATGTGTACTCACTACAAAAAAAAAAAAGTTGAGTACCGTTGAATTTACTGTCGAAAAAATGAATCAAATCTGACGGTAAATAGTTTTACCGTCAAATTTTTTGTCGGAACCTATTCGACGTAATAAACCTCGCCGGAAATAAATTACCGTCGGATTTATTCGTCCGACGGTAATCTACGTTGGATTTAGCGGCGAAATATGGATTTCAAGGAAACAAAATCTGTTACCACCTACCGTCAAAAAATCGTTGGTATCAAAGAATACAGCTTCACACCACCTTAATCTGACCGTACATCTGATGGTAATACTTTTTCTAATTTTTTTTTGAAAAATTAGTTGGGCTGTTACCATCGGTATATTTTGACGGTAGACGACTTTTTTAAATAATTTTTTTCGTCTATCTATAATATACCCCGATAATTAATAATTGGAACAGTGCTTTAAACTTGATGTGAAATTTCATATATACAAATTAAAAATACGAAATAATAATAATCGGAATATCTAAAATAATGCTAATTATATTACATTCTTCTCAAAGTTTGGTAAAGAAATACATAAGATAGAACTATATTTACATTAACCTTATTCAGATTCATCATCTTCTTCTTCTGGTTCACCATCCTCCTCTTCCAAGATAGTTTTCTAATCATTGAACACGTCTTCCTCTTCTTTATCGCCATCGATCCTGTCTTTTCCATGAAGATCGTCATCCTATGGTGGTAGTGTGTCGGCATCTATTCCAAAATCAATGATGTCATCATCCATAACAACCGACCTAAAGGTGATCGACTTATCGGTATCAACCACCATTTTTGAAGGAGTAGGGTCATCAATCTGGTAAGGTTCTTGACCATCTGTCCTATCATCAGACTCGATGTGGCCTCTTGGCTTAATCTTAACCACAACCACCCAACTAGACTTGCATGAACCTGGATATAGCAAATAGTATATCTGTCGTGCATTTTGATGTAGAATAAAAGGATCGTAGTGCCTATATTTCCTAGTTACATTAACTTCAATGATATCATAGTCTTTGTGCTTTTGTATTCCTTATCGTGAACTTGGGTCATACCATTCATGTTTAAACATGCACACCTTGTACGTAATGCGACAGAAATACTCCAATTGAATTATGTTGTGCAACACACCAAACCAATCAGAATGACCACCGCCTGTATCCCCACGAACTCAAATTCCAGTGTTATCTGTTTTCTTTTCAATCAACCACTATAAAGAATGGAATTGATATCCATTGACATTGTATATCGGGTAGCTAGTGCCCTTATTCATTGGGCCCTAACTAAGTGCAACTAGTTTCGAATCTGTTGTGTCAGTTAGATACATGCTGATGTATTCTCTGAACCAACGTGAAAAATTGTTCAATGAGATATCATAATTTGCCTCTTGAAATAACCTATATGATAGAATAGGATAAAGAAGTTTTGATTAGATTAAGATGTTAGTATCTTACTAATTGCAATATTTACGAAAACTTAAAAAACTCACATGAGGTAGGGTAAATTTTGGTCACAGTTAAGCGATACATGTAGATGTGCAGTATCAATTTCCTTCTTCTCTAACCAATAGTCACTGTCCGCACCCGTTGCAGCTCCTTCCATAGCAAATATTGGATATGTTGTTTCACTTGACGATGATTCTCCCCTCTCATTGTTCTTTGCAACCCTTGTTCTACGTAACTCAATATGAGGTTGAAAATAGAATGAGCGAAATGCTGATGTTTCCTTAGCTAGGAATGCTTGTTGCCCTCAATCGGGGCTGTGTTCTTTACGGTACGCTTGAATGAACCAATTATCCTCTCAAATGGGTACATCCATCAAACTTGGACCGGCCCACATAGTATTACTTCGTACAGTAAGTGGGTTGCTAAGTGTTCCATAACATCAAAAAAGGATGGAGGGAATATCCTCTATAGCTTACAAATTATAATGGGAATATTTTTTTCCATAACTGTGAGATTATTAATTCTAAGTTTCGTAGCACATAACTCCCTAAAGAACTCACTTATTTTTCGTGTGAGAGGTTTTCAGATATTGGTTGAAAGTTCTTTGAACATGACAAGAAGCAAAGACTCCATGAAGACGTGACAATCATGACTCTTCAACCTAGCTATTTTGTGACACGTTTGCACACCTTCTCAAGTTAGAGGCATAACCATCAGAAAATCTTAATCCTCTAATCCACTTATAAATTAAATATTTTGTCTCTGCTCCTTCGTTAGAGCAAACACCGCCTTTGATTTAGCCCACCGCCTGTTATAAAGTCTTTTTAAGTTTAAATATGGCCTCCTGCAAATGTCCACCAAGTCTAACATAGCCTTATCATTGTCCTTTGTTGGCTCATCATCCATTATTGTGTGCATGATATTATCAAACACGTTTTTTTAATGTGCATCACATCAAGACAATGTCGTACTAAGTTGTCTTTCTAATAAGACAACTTCCTAAATATACTCTATTTAGTCCAATTATGCTCCCTGCCATATCCCGGAGGTCTCAGGTTTGTCCCGTTATCGATGATCTTTGGAATTGCCTACCACCAAACTTCACAAGTGTCTCTTCTTGTTCACTTTTATTCTTTTTGAACGAGTCCTTGTTGCGCTAAAAAGGATGATCTATGTCCAGGAATCTTTGATGACAATCAAACCACGAATTCTTACCACCATTCTTCAACCAAAATGACTTTGTATCCTCCATACAAATGGGATATATCATTATGTTCTGAGTGGACCAACTTGACAACTTGCTGTATGCAGAAAAGTAATTAATGGTCCACATCAATGTAGCCCACAGTTGGAAGTTTATCTTCATCGAAATATCATATGTTCTACACCATAGATCCACAACTCCTTTAACTCACCCACCAAGGACTGCAAGTAGACATCTATTTTAGCCTTTGGATTGATGAGACAAGGTATGATGCAAGTTAGGAACATGTATGGGTCCTTTACGCACATTTTGGGACAAAAGTTATAAGGTGTCATGACTACAGGCCAACAAGAATACGTTTTATCGAAATTGAAATTCGGTTCGAACCCGTCAGAGCACAAAGTTAGTCTAACGTTTCTGAGCTCGCTCGCAAATGTAGGATGTACCCTATCAAAATGCTTCCAAGCTTCTCCATGTGACGGATGTGTCATGATTTCATCATCTCTCTTGTTGTTACTATGCCAGGTCATGTGAGAAAACTCATCGATGCATACAATCATTTCAACTTAGGAATTAAGGGCAAGTAGTGCATCTATTTCATTGGAATTCTCTTTAACCGGCATTTACCAGTCTGTTCTCTCTCAACTTGGAATCTCGGTAATCTACAAAATCTGTATTCAGTGAAGTTTGGATCTGTCTTGTAGCATACAACCATTCAAATAACAATAAATTTTTACCGAATGTAGACCCAATTTCGAAACTAGCTTCTTTGCTTCGTACTAGTTTCGGGAAATGCTAGTAGACCCGACAGATATCAATTCGTTGCAAAAGGTGACCCACTTATCAAAAGACTCTTGAGTATGATTTGACTCCAACTTTATACTCATCATTCTAACACATGCAGACAACTCTGAATGAACGCACCCCTCAAACAAAGTTTTACAGTAGATTCTCACAGATGATAAAATCTCTTTGTCTTTGGGTTAGGCTCTTCTTCAGCCTCTTCCAATTTTGTAACACCAGTTGTATCAAATACCATCTCGTTGTATTCCTCTTGGTTAGCCTCTCAAGTCATTTCTTCCATGTTTAAGTAATATGGACCACTCGAACCCTCGTTGATCGACAATCAGACCTATTCAAATTAGAGGCAAACCGGTTAATTTCCTGCTCGTTCACTTCTCCATGTTCCATCCATATCCAATACTATCCTCGAACCCGTTACGGTGGAGGTGAAGCGTTATATCCACATGTCCTAACCACTTAGTTAGCCGACACTTTTAACACGGACAACTAGATACACCCTTCAGATCTAAACGGTTCCATGCTGAAGACATACGTGATAAATGCATCAACCCTCTAAAAGAATTTAGGTTTTAAACACCCTCCCTCCCTCCCGTCTACTGTTATCCCTATTATACATCCATAGACAATGACTTGGAATCATATTACAACACACACCTTAGAATTCAACCAACAACACAACTTATTAAAACTTTTAGAAATTTTGGTAGAGTATACCCTATAATTAGAATCTCCCGTCAAATACAATTATCATTTTCTGACAAACCAAACATGTTTTAACCAATTTAAACGATAATTCGACAAAGCTTCTCTTTAATTCAGAGATATCCATCAAATAAATATAACCGTTTTCACAGAAAAAACAGCTGCATGCATAAATTAGAACATACATGCATTCAATAAAACATCAAATCCTAATTGTTCTAGTGCGCAACCCATTGCTTTAGGGATTGCAATAAAGCGTAGGCGGTGTGATACTCGTTGGGCATTGGTAGAATGCCAAGTGATCTGGACATGGACTTTTTTAAGTGGATTAGATGCTATTCTTCTTCTCGTTAATGCCTTTTCTCGACAACGTTGTGGTGGATTTGGTGAGATCGTAATAACGATGTTTTCAATGGGGAGAAATCTTGGAGCACTATGAAAGTAACATTTTTAATTAAATAAGAAGCTAAGGATTTTCTTAGTTTTTTTTGTAGGAAGAACCTTACATCCGATTTGTGCATCTTTTTCTCGGAACTCCCCTCCTGCCTCTGTGATCAAATTAAATTGTGATGCTAGTATTTTGTCCACTCAGCACCGAGCCGGCTTCGGCTGCATTCTTTGAGATAGCGCAGGGACTTGAATCAAGGGGTGTTCGGATTCTATTCTGGTGGATACCATTGTGCGATGTGAGCTTCTGGGTATGTTGAGTGGGTTGTGTTTAGCCTGGGACTGCAGTTTTAATGAAATCATTTGTGAAGTGGACTGCCTTGATGCTTATAGTGCTATTATTCATTATACTCCTGGTAATAGTGCTGATATCATTGACAAAATTCAAGAGTTTCAAAACAGAAAATGAATAGTAAGCCTAACTCTTATCTAGAGGACTGCAAATGTTGTTGCTGACTACATGGCTAAGCTTGCAGTGCGAAATGACCAACCCTATACGGAATGGTTGCTTCCTAACCAGAATTAATGGAGATTGTTTTAGGGGATATGCATACTTTCCTTTAGTGTCTTTTCTTTCTTGTTTATTTTGTTTCAAGTCACAAAAAAAAATTCAATCCAAACTAAAAACTTATCAAAACCAAATTAATTTGAATTTTAATTGAATTTTATTCTTTATCAAATCGCATGAATTAGATCAAATCTTAGATACACTTTTCAAATCCAATCCAATTTGAAATCGTACAAGATAATATAATATTATTATTTTGTTATTAAGTTTAAAATTTTACATATATTATAATTAATTTATTACACATTTTTATCTTATTCATATGTTATTATTATTATTTACTAAACATTTTATGTATGTAAAATAAAATTTATTTATTTTAGCAACTTGAAATTATTTCTATTTTTTAGTGATAAATCTTAAGATTTTAATTTTGAAAAAGCAGAATAAATCGATCAATCCAAATAATTCGACTTGAATTAAATTTAAAAATAACAACAAAATCTTCACATTTAAACCACACCAAATTATTATATAAAATATTCTCTACATATAAGTTATTTTTCGATACTAGTCCACACAAGTCTCTTTAACCTAATTCATCTCACGCGCCACTATTTAACTAACTTTTCAATCAAAGCGCGAATATATAACTGCCTTTTTTAAAAGGATTTCATTTTCGTTTTCAAATTTTCTCAGTGTTTTCAATCTACGTTCTCTTCCATCTCTGTGTTTCTCTTCATTCGTTCTCTGTGTTCTCTTTCTTCGTTTTCACGATTTCCTTCGTTCTATACGTTTTTGAAATCATGCTCTAAAATCAGTTTTGAACAGTTATCTCGTTGTTGAAGATAATGAATGATTCAAGTTCAAATTGTCAATTAAACCAGAGCGAAGTAAATTATTGTTTTGAATCCAATCAAGTGGCTGAGGTGTGGTTCTTCAATTCCAGTTAATGTTTCATTAATAGTTTATGATTCTGTAGGTGAATAATGTTGTTTTCATTTGTGAAAATTGATGTTCATCGTTGATGGTTTGAATTGAATGTAATATAGAAGTTCTGCATTAAAAAAATATTTTTGTGCATTTACAACAAATTTTGGTGTAAAATTAAGATATTTATGTGTATTGTTTAAAAATTTTTTAGTGTATGTATACTAATAAGTTCTGCATCATTCAAAACTCTTCTTCTCCTTTCTCCTAATCTTTTGCTGCTTCTTCTTCTTCTTCTTTTTCATCATTATTATCATCATATTCTTTTTTTTCTTATTTATCTTTTTCTTCTTGTTTTACCTTCTCAACTTTCTTTTTATTTTACTCTCTTAACAAGAATAAAAACAAAAACAAAAAAAATCAAACAAAGAAAAAGAAGAAACACATAATACTACAAAATTACTTGGAAGAGGATGAAGTGATGAACCTACATTCATTCAACTAAAAAAAAGAAAGAAATAAGAAAAAGAAGAAAAAAATGCAGTATTAATTTTTTTTTTGTGTATTTGTAGCTAATTTTGGTATAAAACTAAGATATTTATGTGTATTATTTAAGAATTTTCGGTGTATGTGTGCTGATAAATTCTGCATAATTCAAAACTCTTCCTCTTTCTCCTCCTCATCTTCTATTGCTTCTTCTTTTTTTTTCATTATCATCATCATCATTATCATTTTCTTCTTCTTTTTTTTCTTATTCATCTTTTCCTTCTTGTTTTACCTTCTCAAGTTTCTTCTTGTTTTACTCTTTTAACAAGAATAAAAATAAAAAAATCAAATAAAGAAGAAAAAAATATATAATGGTGCAAAATTACTTGAAAGAGGATGAACTTACATTCATTCAACTAAAAGAAAGAAAGAAATAAGAAAAAAAGAAAAAAAAATGCAGCACTAAAGAAAATATTTTTGTGTATTTGCAGCAAATTTCAGTTTAAAACTAAGATATTTATGTGTATTATTTAAGAATTTTCGGTGTTTTTGTACTGATAAGTTCTGCATAATTCAAAATTCTTCATCTTCCTCCTCCTCATCTTCTGCTGTTGCTTCTTCTTTTTCATTATTATCACCATCTTCTTCTTCTTTTTTTTCTTATTCATCTTTTCCTTCTTGTTTTACCTTCTCAAATTTCTTCTTGTTTTACTCTTTTAACAAGAATAAAAACAAAAAAATTAAACAAAGAAGAAGAAGAAACACATAATGCTGCAAAATTACTTAGAAGATGATGAATTTATATTCATTCAACTAAAAGAAAGAAAGGAATAAGAAAAAAAAGAAGAACAAAATGCAGCATTAAAGAAAATATTTTTGTGTATTTGCAATAAATTTCGGTATGAAACTAAGATATTTATGTGTATTGTTTAGGAATTTTTGATGCTTTTGTGCTGGTAAGTTTTGCATAATTTAAAACTCTTCCTCTTCATCCTCCCCATCTTCTGTTGCTTCTTCTTCTTCGTCTTCTTATTTCATTTTCTCACACTTCTTTTCGAATTCAGCTTCGAAACTTCTTTCACTTTTCGCGAAGATTTTGAAAATTTTTTAAAGATTTTGATTATTGTTTGAATTTTGAGTGTTGCGGTTTTGATTGAGGGAGAAGAACCGTTTATCATAATGGTTTTCGCGCTATTCTAGAGTTGGAGAAGCGTGTATTTACTCGCAATCTAAACTAATGGTTGTTTTTGTTGGATTTGGACCAACTTATATGTCAAAAAAACTTGTATATGTAGCAGCTTTGTTATTATATACTTCGAATTGGGTTAGTTTTTTTAATCGATTCAAATCGCACGGCTTATCAAGATGGATGATGACACTAGCGAGTTGTTTTAGTTTTTGGAACTGTTTTGCCAGCACGCACGCCATATTCTATTTAATTGGCCATTAAAAATCTAAGCAAAATAGAGTTCCTGGAATATATGATGGTTCTTGAAAATTTGTGATATGCTGTTCTTGTTGTTTTTTAATCTATGTATACACATCAATATTTATAATAAAGTATTAGTAGACGCTCTCATCTTACATAAGCCTTTCAACTTTATAACTAGGCTAGCACTTCCAGCCAAATTTACTATTATTAGAATCTTTTTAACTTCTAATTAATTACCATATGTTGTCACTTTATTTTTATTATATATATATGTGCAGTGTCTTACTCACTTTTTCCTATTGTTGAGAAAATTAAAAATAACTCTACGTTAATTTAATTGTTACCATCAAGAGTAATTGTTTAGAAATTGAATTGAACCGTATCAATATTATTTTAACTGGTTTGAAAATTATATCAAATTACTTTTAGATAGCAACTTGGTTTTAAACCGGTTTATATTAAAAAAAACCAATTTTTTAGCATATCAAAAATTGATTTTAACCGGTTAATATATAAATAATCAATCAATTTTAACATCGATGTAGTCGGCCTAATGCAAGCAGTCAGGGCAATTTAGAAGAGAAATGATGCTCTTTAGTGAAATCAATTTTATTTAGTTTTAAGTAAAAAAAAAAAAGTAGTTTTTAATAAACTATTTTTTCATAAAATGTTGTGGCGGTTTTAGTTCAGTCTTTTACTTAGGAATACTGATTTATCTAAAATAACTTGATTTAGTTTCAGTTTTTAATTTGATTAATTTGGTGTTTATATATACATAACTCAAAGAAAGTTGAGTATACACGTGTTCCATCGTCGATATATACATCAAGCTTAATTATCCCATTGAGAATGGTTACAAGTTTATCATGACCACACATATTTAGAAAACAAATTTGACAGATCAACTAATGTTTTCAATCAAATCAAACTCTATTATTATTGCAAGTTGGCCATAAGCACTGTGTAAAAGCATTATTCTTAGTAATTATGATAGATATATTATTTTATTAAGCTAGCTTGGCCTATATAAAGGCATCAATATTGTAAGGAGTATATAATATATACTTAACTTATGTATTGAAGAAAAGCTTCTTGTCTCCTCTATTTTTTTCTTGTGAGTGTTGGTGAGTTTGAGAGTGCTAAACTTTTAATATCTCATTTATATTATTGAAAATGGAGTTACCACCACTTCTAATTTTCTACCTAGCAATAATACCTATGTTTCTATTTCTCATCTTCCAATTCTATAGGACTCTTAAGAATAATCCATCTTTTCCTCCTGGTCCTAGAGGCCTTCCCTTAATAGGAAACCTTCATCAACTAGATAACACCATTCTTCACCTTCAACTATGTCAACTCTTCAAGAAATATGGCCCAATTTTCTCCCTTCAATTAGGATTAAGGCCTGCCATTATCATTTCCTCATCAAAACTTGCCAAAGAGGTACTAAAAAACCATGATCATGAATTTTGTGGAAGACCAAGATTACTTGGCCAACAAAAATTGTCCTATAATGGCTTAGATATTGCATTCTCTTCATGTGGTGATTATTGGAGAGAAGTTAGAAAAATAAGTGTTACACATGTCCTAAGTGCTAGGCGTGTCTCAAGCTTTTCCTCAATAAGACACTTTGAGGTAAAACAAATGTTAAAGAAAATATCCAAACATGCCTCATCTTCTAAAGTAACAAATTTGAATGATGCATTAATGTCTCTCACTAGCACTATCATTTGTAGAAGTGCTTTTGGGAGAAGGTATGATGATGAAGGAGCTGAAAGGAGTAGGTTTCATAGTATGCTAAATGAGTGTGAAGAAATGTTCACTAGCTTCTTTGTTTCGGATTACATTCCTTTCTTGGGTTGGATTGATAGAATCAATGGATTGAATAAACGTCTTTATGAGAATTTTAAGGAGTTGGATGAGTTCTATCAAGAGGTGATTGATGAACACATGGATCCAAATAGAAAGACTAATCCGGAAGAAGAGGATATGATTGATGTGTTGCTTCAGTTGAAGAAACAACGTTGGTTTTCCATAGACCTTACTTATGATCACATCAAAGCAATTTTCATGGTTTGAAATCTTTTCTCCCTCTATATCCTTATTTATTCTCTTAAATTTTGATGAATATATATCTTTATTTCAATAACATAGATGAAAGCATGCTGATTATTTGTAACCGTTAGGTGACGAATAATTTTTTTGCTAATATGTAATTAATATTCATATAGAACACCTTTAAACATGAGTGCATTAATATAATGATTTAGTATAATGCTTGAAAATCATAATTTGAGAAATTTAAAGAGTTCTAACTTTTTTTTTTGGCTTAATGCATTTATTTTTTATTTTGTATTTTTTATTTATTATTAAAATAAATAGATATTTTTATATATAATAAATATATAATTATAAATATTAAATATATAAAATTATAGATGTTAAGTTAAATAAAATAAATATATTTGTTATTGTCTTCTTAGTATTACTCATTATTTATAATACGTAGATACTTGTTTGCGTATAAATTTTTTATAATATGAATACATATTAGGTTTCTCTATTATTTTTTAATTGAATTCTTACATTATTTTTAATTTTATAATTAGATTTTTTTAATTTTAGAAATATTAAAATTAATAAAATATTCTTCACAAAAAAATATATAATAAAAAATCTAATTAAATTTTTAATTGTAGGTATCTTTAATTTATAAATAAATATTTTGTTAAGTTTAATATTTTTTACATTGACAAGGAATAAATTATAAAATTAAAAATAATGTAAGAATCTAATTAAAAAAATATAAAAGTTTAATTATAAATTTAGTAAACTATAAAGACTCACCAAATAATTAAACCTTATACTTATTCTTGTGTGCATATATAAATGTCCGTATACAAAAATTAACAATAGAATGTAAAAATTCTAGTGTGTTAATTAATTATTGGAAAAATTTATTTACATTCTAGAATTTATTAAATATATATAATATGAAGAAAAAAAAAGCAGCATTTTTCAGATTTTGCATTTTTAGATATTGGTAAAATATTTTTAAAAAAATTGAATTTCCTTTGGCAGGACATGCTTGTAGGAGCAACAGATACAACAGCAGCTACAAGTGTTTGGGCAATGACGGCTCTAATAAAAAATCCAAGAGTGTTGAAGAAAGTTCAAGAAGAAATTAGAACCACACTAAGAAGCAACAACAACAACAACAAGAAAGATTTTTTAGAAGAAGATGACATTCAAAAGTTGACCTATTTCAAGGCAGTAATAAAAGAGACACTAAGGTTGCATTTACCATTGCCATTGCTTCTACCAAGAGAAACCAAAGAAGCTAGCATCATTGATGGCTATGAAATTCCATCCAAGACATTAGTGTACATAAATGCATGGGCTATACATAGAGACCCTGAGAAGTGGAAGGATCCAGAAGAGTTTTATCCAGAGAGATTCTTGTTATTAGACAAGAACATAGATGTTGGTGGACAAGATTTTGATTTGATTCCATTTAGTTCTGGTCGGAGACAGTGTCCAGGGATGCATATGGCAATTGCGGCATTGGATCTCATACTTGCTAATCTTCTTTATTGCTTTGATTGGGAGTTGCCAGATGGAGTTCAAAAGGAAGATATTGATACTGAAGCCTTACCTGGACTTGTTCAACATAAGAAGAATCCTCTTTGCCTATTTGCAAAACCCTTCATGTAATAATGGTAATAATAATAAGGTTATCATATATGATGATTGTAATAAATTAAATAATTTGGCCTTTAGGTGCTGCTTGTTGGAGCTTTACATGTGAATAATTATTATATCAAATTTGCAAAGTTTGGAGGTGTGGTTGTTGAGATGAAAGGCCTTGTTCTTATTTACTCGTACACAGTTCTGTTACACATCTAAGTTTTTTTTATAACTAAGTCTTATTTACTTTTACTATATGCAACGTATACACATGCGTGCTTCACTAATATAAACATATCCTCATTTTTCTTCGCATTCCTCTTTTTTCTTCGTATTCTTCCTTCTTTTTTTTCGTGTGTTTTTTCTTCATCGTCATTCTTTTATTGCTGCTGTTATTAGTGCATTTTTTTTCTTCCTTTTCTTGCTAAAAATTTTGCAGCATTGATTTTTCTTCTTTTTTATTTTATTCCTCTTAAGAGAATGAAACAAGAAGAATTATGTGAAAATAAAATAAGAAGAAGATGAAGAAGAAGAAGTAATAGAAGATGAGTAAGAGAAAGAAAAAGAATTTTGAATTATGCAAAACTTATCAAAATAAAAATATATCGAAATTTCTTAACATTAACACATAAATTTCTTAGTTTTTACGCCGAAATTTTTCTACAAAAGCACAAAAATGTCTTCTTTAATGCTGCATTTTTTCTTTTTTTTTTTCTTATTTCTTTCTTTCTTCTAGTTGAATGAATGTAGATTCATCCCCTTCTTAATAATTTTGCAGTATTATGTGCTTTTCTTTTTTTTTAGTTCTTATTCTTGTTAAGAGAGTAAAATAAGAAGAAATTTGAAAAGATAAAAAAAAAAAATAAATAAATAAAAAAAAAAGATAATAATGATGATAAAAAAAAGAAGAACAAGCAAAAAAAAATAAGATCATCCACTCCACTTTCAATCTTCTCGGCACATAACATATTGTCCACAAATCAAAACAGTCCTTGTAATTTCCTGACCACACCCAATACGACCCCAAAGGAGTTCAGAAAACTACCCTAGACCCTCTAAGATATGTCACAAGCAAAGAATAAATAGTGAACACCACTTTCACTCCACAGAATACATAAAACGCAAAAGCTTGATCAATGATATCATATTTACTAAGTTTATCCCTAGTATTAAGTTTTTTCAAGATAACAAATCAAGTCAGCAACTCAACACGAGGTGGCACAAAACTTCTCCATAAGTTCTTCGCAACGTTGCACATATTTGGCTCCTCCTTTTTCCCTCTACTCTTATAGAAAACTTGTAAAAAATATTTCAGAAAAAATTTTCCACTACTGTCATATTTCCAGCATAACTTGTCAATTTCTTCTATAAAAAAAAGCCTACTCTTAGCAAAATCTGTCGAAAGTCATGCAAGTTGGTTTCTTCCCATACTTTTAACGGTCTTCTCCATTGCAAACTCCATTTTTACGACAAGCCATTTCACAACTCACACTAACTAATAACACAATCTTTATTAATAGCTTGCATAAACAACCTTGAAAATAAATCATTTAACACCTCTTCTCTCGCCTATCTGTTATTCCAAAACGTAGTCTTATTGCCATCTCCCACTACAAGTTGCACACATTCCATCACTACAAAAAAAAGGTTTGTCGCTATACTTTTTTTCTTATCACGCTTTAAAAGAGTAGCAAAAAAAAGTCAATGGTCACGCTTTTAGAAGGGTAGTAATTGATTAGAGATTTGGCCACTCTTTTTCTTGCCATGCTTCAAAAACGTGTCGAAAGAGGTCAATGGTATACTTTTATAAGGGTGGTGATTTATTAGAGATTCGGCCACGCTTTTTTTTTATTACACTTCAAAAATATGACCATAGAGAACAACAGGCACACATGGTCCTCTTCTATCCCAACAGCAGCATTAGTCCTAACATTATAGCCCCAATTCTACTTTCCTTGAGCCTGTCCTAAAGAAGCACAAACTGGAGAGATTGAAGCAAAATGTAAGAAGATAATCACACAAAATTACAAAATTTGAAGTATGAGAAAGTCATTAGGAATTAAATTATTAATTGTTATATAATTAATTTTTTTAACTATAATTGTAGCATGTAAATAACTCATGTAATTAAATAAAAAATCAATTCATTTTATACTTTTTTTTTTATTTTCTCCCCTTTTTTTAGTTTGACAAAGGAATAAGCCGCGCTTTGAATGCGTCGCAAAAGGTTCTAGTTGGCAAGGCACGCTTTATGTCTCCTATCGACACGTTTTCGAAGGGTAGCCAAAACCAACTCAATCGGCACGTTTTTAAAAGCGTTGCTGTATGTACACTTTTCTTAAACGTGACAATAGATGAAAGCGTGGCAAAAAATAAATTGTACCAATAGATCGATAAAAGCGTGGTGATAGAACAACTATTACACTCGCGGATGTGATCCTTTCAAAAGCGTACCGATAACTCAAAAAACATGATGAAAAGTTATCGCTACGCTTTTTTCGCATCTTTGACACGCTTTAAAAGCATGGCAAGAACTAATTTTTTTTATAGTGCATAAAGATCCTTACTAGACATCTCTCGATCGATTTTCTTCAGATCAACAATATCTGACCAGAAACTTCCTTACTCTTTACTCATGGATTAAAAATCAGAACATCACTTCTAAGGTTATTGTAATATTTTTTGAGATATTTTTATAAATTTAATTTTGATATGTATAAAACAATTTTATATATGTATTTAATTACACAATGTTATATTTATAAAAATAATTATTTTTTATATTAATCTCGTGAATGATCATTTAAAACATATGTAATTAAATCATGGTATAATATTTTATAGGGTTAAGTACTTTTTTTGTCCCTAAGGTTTGAGGTGAAAATCAAAATCGTCCCTGACTTTTTTTGTTATTAAAATCATCCCCAACATTATAAAACGTTATAAAATCGTCCTTTTCTACTTCAATTATATTTTTTGACCAAATTACCCTTAACTATTAATAAAAATAATATTAAAAAAATAAAATCCCACCCCACCCCACACCCAGCATCTCTCCTCCCCCCCCCCCAACACCCCAAACCCACCCCCAATTCCCTTCTTCCTACTCTCTGACCCTCCACCCCAAATCTCATCCCATCATCATCATCAGTTCCCACCTTCATCTTCTTCTTCTCATAACAACCCTTCTTCTCATATCTTCTTTCTTCTTCATCTTCTTCTTCTTCTCATTCACAACAACCCTTCTTTTTCTTCTTCACTTCCATGCGGTGCAGAGAAGGTCAAGCCCGTCCACTATCGGAGCGGCCATGGCCTAGGATGCAGATCTTCTGGAAGAGCCAACCGGTGTCGAAGCCGGATCCGTGGGTTATGAAGACCGTGGCGGTGGGTCCCTTCTCCTCTGCTTCTTCCTCATCCTCACATGGATCTCCTTCACCATCCATCATTCTTCTTCTTCCTCCACCGTCTGCGTCCAACACTTTCCGTTGCCACTAATGGAATCAGCCCGTGACACCAACAGAGATGGGAAAAAAGAAAAGCAAAATTGGAAGGAGAAGAGAAAGGAGGGAACGACAAGAAGAGGGTCTGGAATGAAAAATATCACTTCTGAGTAGTTGTTGTCATTGAGTTGTTGCTGCCAAGTTTTTTTCCTCCTTTTTCACTTCAAAATTGAGTTGTTGTTGCTATTGATGCAGTCAAAGACCAGAGAATCATTCCATTTTGCTTAAAGCATGCCAGTCTTGTTTGAGTCGCTACTCATGCCCGATTTACCAGGGTCTTCTATGTAATACCAATTAGTGGAAAAAGAAGGGTTTGATCCTGGTTCGGGTATCATAACAGCTTATTCTATCTAAGAGCATATTCTATAAAATAAATTTCTGTGCCAGTATGCTCGCATTGCCCGTTGACATCTTCGGGTGTCTACTTCCAATAATGGATCTATGGGTATTCAAAGTAGAGTTTCGAGACTTCGTTCTTTCAGTTCTGCAAGCTTTCTTGATATTTCTTCGTTAGCCTTTTTTAATTCAGCTACCAGTGAATCCTGTTATTTGAGGAACTCTGCATCTTTTTTCTTTTTATGGATGGATGAAGAATGGTGTGGTGGTGGTAGTGGTGATGACTGATGATACAGAGGGATAGTGGTGAGTATGGAGAGAATTTTTTTATTTTTGTTTAAGGATAAAATTGTCCGAAAAATGTTATTTATGAACAAAAGGACGATTTTATAACGTTTTGTAATGTTGGGGATGATTTTAATAAGAAAAAAAGATCGATTTTGTAATGTTGGGGATGATTTTAATAAGAAAAAAAGATCGAAAACGATTTTGATTTTGACCTCAGACCTTAGGGACGAAAAAAATACTTATCCCGATTTTATACTATTGTATCAAAATAAAAACTCTATTTTCGTATCTGAAAAAATTGTTACCGAATGTTTCATGTTTATGTACTAATATATCATATGTTTAGTACATCTATCAATTCATATATTATTATATAATTTTCACTTATGTTTTAAGTATAAAATATTTAAAAGGAGTATTATATTCAAATGAAGCACCTTTTCAAAGTCAATCGCTGTAATTTTTGAAAAAACAAAAAGTATAGAAAAAATTATTCAAATTCAATAGCTAAAAAACTGAAGATCCATCCTCACTTTGAGAAAATTACATTATAGCGAATATTTTTTTTTATTGACAACATCTTCATTCTTTAGACACTTTTTATATATTTTATTTAAGAAATTAAAATACTAATTTAATCCTAATATTTGAAGTAAATTCTAATCTCATCTTTAATATTTGAAACATTTTATTCTTATCTTAAATATTTTATTTTATTTTATTTTAATCCTCTTGTCTCTCATTCTACTCTTCAGCTAAGCTGCTTCTGTTTCTTACAGCCTAAGTGCTGATACCTTCATGGTATCAGAGCTCTTGGCTCCATAGCTTCCGTGAACAACTAAAGCAGAATCAAGATCAGTCAAGAATCATAGATCAGGCAAGAATCATGGCTCAAAATTTTGTCGCAACTCCCATATCCATGAAGCTGGATGAAAACAACTACTTGCAGTGTTTCTTTTCTCTTGTTTTCTGCAACACATACTTCTTGCTCCCTGGACATTTGTGTGACTTCAGTGACTCTTAATCTGTCACTGAAGTATAGGAATGCCTCAGAAGGGATTGGCTTTGTGAGGATATCAGCTACTTGGACTGTTCCAGGGATATGGTGCACTATTATAGCCTTGCTGTTGACATGGTCTCTCACAAAGTGGAGATCAATTTCGAAATGCTTTGATTTGGAGTGCAGGATGGGGTTTGCAGCTAATAGCATTGCGCTTTGGTTGTCACAGTACAGCAAGGGAGCCTCCTTTGGTGGGAATTGCAGCTCACACAGTAAGTTTTTCACCCAAATCAGTTCGGCTGTCAAGTCTGCCATGCTTCTGTATTCTGCCTCAGTGCTGGATCTTGCCACTGCCGTTTGTTTTTTTGAGGCCCAGGACACTAAGTTTGATCCTAGAAATACACAGTATCCACTGGTAGATTTTCTATCGTCAGGATCTCCAGCCCAATCTGAGTCACAATAGGCAGTAATTCTCATTGAGCTCTGACTTCCATGTTCCTTCTTTAGTTGCAGTCCAAAGTTTGCTGTTCCATTTAGGTATCGAAGCACCCTCTTCACCATTTTCCAGTGACATTCTAAAGGGGATTGGACGAACTGAGCTAGTTTGTGCACACTATAGGATATTTCCGGCCTTGTTACAGTCAAGTATTGTAAGCTGCCTACTATAGACCTGTAGAGTGCAGGATCATCGAACTTGGCACATCCACAAGCCGATAGTTTAGTAGTGGATGGCAGAGGAGTGTGGCAGGGGCTGCAGCCTACCATGTTGGCCTTTCCCATTAGTTCTTTTATATACTTTTGTTGGGTGAGTATTAGGTCACCATTGATTGTCTTTGATACTTGAATTCCAAGAAAATAGTGCAGGCTTCCCATGTCTTTCAGAGAGAACTTGGCATTCAGCTGCTTTATAACCTGTTTGATTGTATCTTCAGATTCTCCTGTGACTATTATGTCATCTACATAAACCAGCACAAATGTTTTTGCTCCATTGAGATTGCTCACAAATACAGACACATCAGACTTGATGGATTTGAAACCAATATCTCTCAGCCCAGTGGCCAGTTTGCAATACCATTCCCGTGGTGCTTGCTTTAGGCCATAAAGGGCTTTTGTCAGTTTGCACACTAGAGAGTCACCCTTTTCATAGCCTTGAGGCTGTTTCATGTACACCTCTTCTATCAAATCACCATGTAGAAAGGCATTGTTAACATCAAGTTGCCTTATTGGCCAAGAGTTTGCCAAGGCAATGGACAGAATTATTCTTATGGAGGTAGCTTTCACTACAGGGCTGTAGGTTTCTGTGAAATCAAAGCCTGGCCTTTGAGAATAGCCCTGAGCAACTAGCCTTGCTTTGTATCTTTGGAGGGATCCATCAGAGTTATATTTTGCTCTGAAGACCCACTTACTTCCTATGGCTTTTCTGTTTGGTGGTAGCTGAACTAGCTTCCATGTGTTGTTCTTCATCAAGGCTTCATATTCTAGATCCATTGCTGCTTTCCATTCTGGTCTATTGAGAGCTTGTTTCACACTCCTTGGTTCCACACTTGCTTGAAAGACTCTTGGCTTTACTATGCCTGCCTTGCTTCGGGTTGTCATGGGATGGGTATTTGTAGTTGCTGATACTTGAGGAGTTGGTTCAGAACTTGTGAGTACAATCTCTATGTCATTGATTGGAATTGGAGTTCGAGTTGAGGACACTGCTACTGGTATTTGAGGGCTGCTTGCTGGTTGTGGTTGAGGAATTATTGGTTGCTGTGTAGTAGCTGGCACTGTTGCTTGCGGAACACTCATGGGTAATGATCTTGAGGAGTTGGTTGGACTTAATTGAGGTGTTGAGCTTGGTGACACAATTGTTGGTGTGGGGACTGGTGTTGGCTGAATTTGAGCTGGAACTGGCTGGATTATTTGAGCGCAGTGATATTAGCTGCAAACCCCATCCTGCACTCCAAATCAAAGCATTTCGAAATTGATCTCCACTTTGTGAGAGACCATGTCAACAGCAAGGCTATAATAGTGCACCATATCCCTGGAACAGTCCAAGTAGCTGATATCCTCACAAAGCCAATCCCTTCTGAGGCATTCCTACACTTCAGAGACAGATTAAGAGTCACTGAAGTCACACAAATGTCCAGGGAGCAAGAAGTATGTGTTGCAGAAAACAAGAGAAAAGAAAACTAGAGATGATGATAGGAGCACGTGTATATTATGCAGTTATGATCAGTTGCAGTTAGTTAGTGTCAGTTGCAATTAATTAGTGTTTCAGTTAGTCAGTTACTCTTAGCTAATTAGCTGTTACTGAAGCTTCTAGAAAAACCACCACCAGCTACAAATAGATAACACACTTCTCTTGTAACTCAACTCTTGATTCATTGTTCACTCTGTTCAATAACAGAACCTTCTTCTTCTCTCCATCCCTCACTCTTCACCCTTCTCCATGTCTCTCATTCTACTCTTCAGCTAAGCTGCTTCTGTTTCTTACAGCCTAAGTGCTGATACCTTCACCTCTTATCAAAATTAAGTTTTTTTTTTCAAATTTTTTTCTCTATTATTAACTTTTTATTTCTCTTATTATTCTAACACTTATACTTTTAAATCACTGTAATGACCACTATAACTACTACAAGTACAATTTTTGCCGCTACCTACAAAAAATTTATACATTAAGAAAAAATATTCTTTAGAAGAAAAATGTTAATTTTGACTAAAGGATCGAAATAGAATAAAATAAGACATTTATGATAAAAATAAAACGATTCAAATATTAGAGACAAAATTAATTAAAAAATAAATCAAACATTAAAAACTAAAATAATATTTTAATTTATTCAGAAAATTATTACATAGATATCTTTACTTGTGAAAAAAGACCTTACATATAAAACTCCTTTCAAATAAAAATGAAAAAGAAAAAGAAAATGACATAAGTGTAATAATAATCTCTTTAATCGAATAAGGTTACTAGTGCAAACAAATTAAACTCTAAATGGCGGTTATTGCTAGAAATTGCCTCAAACCCGTTTTGCTGCATTTCAAATGGCGGTGTTACACCTAGCGCCACTAAATAATTTAATGACGGTTATAAACGGCCGCAAAAGCCTCCAAAATTGAACTGGTGATGTAGTGAGATACCATTATTCCTTCTTAGTTTTGGCAATAAGGTAAAGAGGATTCTTCTTATGTTGAGCCAACCCTGGCAAAGCTTCAACATCAACATCTTCATTGTTGACCCCTTCGGGAAGTTCCCAATCAAAGGAATAAAGAAGATTAGCAAGGATAAGGTCAAGTGCTACAAGTGCCATATGCATACCTGGGCAAATTCTACGACCCGCACCAAATGGAATTAGCTCAAAATCTTGACCCTTAAAATCAATTGAACTTCCCAAGAATCTCTCAGGATAAAACTCTTCTGGATTTTCCCATGCTTCAGAGTCTCTATGAATAGTCCATGCATTTATATAAACTATAGTCTTAGCTGGAATTTCGTAGCCATCTATAGTGCACTTTTCAGTTGTTTCTTTTGGCATAAGTAATGGTCCTGGTAGGTATAATCTTAATGTTTCTTTCATCACAGCTTTAAAATAGATACACTTTTGAATATCTTCTTCTTTTAAGAAATATTTTTGACCTCCAAAGTTTTTAATTTCTTCTTGAACTTTCTTCATTACTCTTGGATTTTTTATTAGTGCTGTCATAGCCCAAACTGCTGTGGCTGCAGTTGTATCAGTTGCTGCTACAATTATATCCTATAAAAAAAATAAAACAAAGAAAAATATATTTAAATGAAAGGGGTCTTTTGTAATTAATTTTTTTTGGAGGGAGGGAGGACTAACAAGCTTCACCATTTATATAAAGTATAGGAAGAATTTCACATGTTCCTGAAATACTAGTATTTATTTCAATAGTACAAACCAATAATCTCCATAAATAAGAAATTAATGTAAAGGAAAATAGTACAAACCGATAATACTGCTTTGATGTGATCATAAGTGAGATCAAAGGAAAATGAATGTTGTTTCTTCAATTGAAGCAAGACATCAATAATGTCTTCTCCCTCTGAAATGTCTTTATTAGGATTCATGTGTTCATCAATAACTTCTTGGCAGAACTCATCCAACTCCTTGAAAATTCTATCAAGACGGGCATGAAGTCCTTTGAGTCTATCAATCCAACCCAAGAAAGGTATATAATCCGAAACAAAGAGAGTAATCAACATGGCTTGGAACTCATTGAACAAACTATGGAACTTACTCCTTTCAACTCCTTCATCTTCATACCTTCTCCCAAAGGCAATCCTACATATAATAGTGCTTGTTAGAGCCATTAATACCTCATTCAAATTTGTCACCTTTTCTGATGAAGCATGGCTTGATATTTTCTTGATCAATTGCCTGACCTCAAACTCTCTTATTGAGGAAAAGCTTGAGACACGCTTAGCACTAAGGAGATGAGAAACACATAACTTTCTAATCTCTCTCCAATAATCATTGTTTTGGGAAAAGAACATCTCCAATCCATTATAGGAAAGTTTTTGTTGAGCAATCAAGTTTGGTCTTCCAGCAAATTCACGATCATGGTTTTTCAATGCTTCCTTGGCCAACTTAGGGGATGAAATAACAATTACTGGCCTTAGACCTAACTGAAGGGAGAATATAGGGCCATATTTCTTTGAGAGTTCAAATAGTTGAAGATAAAGGGAAGAATTATTTAATTGGTGAAGATTTCCAATTATTGGAAGGCCTCTAGGACCTGGTGGAAAGGCTTTGTTCTTGTTAACAAGTGTTCTTTGTTTTTGAAAGAAGAAGAAAAATAAGGACAGAGGAAGAGTAAGAAATAGAAGGAAGATAAGTGGTGGCACCATTTTGGCCGTGACTAATTATGGTTATGAAAAGTTTTTTACTTATACATTGTTGCTTTCTTGATCGAGTGTTTAGATATTTATAAGTTAGAAGTGCCATCATTTTTTTTTGTTAGATGGATTGGACAACTCCCAATTTTAGGTACCTCAAATGGATTGAACAACTTCCAATCCTAAGTACAACACTGTTGGGAATAAGGAGTATGACCACAATCCAATCAATCATGTGTCAAATAATTTGTTATTGTTATTATATTAAAATGTTAATATAATAAGGTCCTTGATTAAATTTAGAGATTTATCATTGTGATAGTAATCATAATATTGAGAGATAAATCTTTTATAATTTAATCTAAATTGTTCTTGGTCATAGGATTATTAAAAAGGACATTAATAATCCGGAAAGATCAATATATATATAATGGTCTTCATTGGATGAAGATTAATAGATCTCATTTATTAAATTATATATATAGATGGTGCATATAGAGATATGACTATTGAACTGACTCACTTTGAGAATTCCTAATGGTTATAATTACCGTATATTTGTCAATAGGATATTCTCAAGATGAACATAGTAATAGAGTTTCCTTTGACCTGCGACTGTCATAGTAATTAACAATGTATTTATTATACTTTGATTCCGGACACCTAATACCCTAGGGTGCTAGTTGAATGGATATTGGGTATGATTTAAATACTTGTAGAATTAATGATTAGTCAATAAGGAATCCGTCAACTCTCGGTAAAGAGTTTGAGCTCTATGATTATAATGATTGAGATGAATAAAACCTTGGCCAAGGGGATTGAATGAATGAAGAAATGAGTTTCTTAGGTCATTCACAGTTCATTATAATAATGGTAACAAGTTAGAGTTTGACAATTAAACCATACTCTAAGAGTTAACCAAGAGCTGGAAAGATGGAAGGAATTATACTTTGTTCTTCTAAGGTTCTTAGTAAAAATATATTACTTCATACTATCGGGTCGTTGAGGAGTGTTGTTAGACGCCAACCTTGATTAGTAAATTTAGTATGACTAATTTACTACCCGCTTAGTATTGAACCTATGGGGTCACACACTAACGAGTGTTCTAATCTTTGCTGTAGAATTATTTAATTATTAATTTAATTTGATCAAATAAATAATTATATTAATTCAAATGGAATATTATTATATTTTTTGCTAACACCAAGAATATAATAATAATATGATAATTGAGAATATTAAATGAGATTTAAGAATAATTAGTTATTCTATTTCTGAATTTGAATTATAAATTTGGATGAGATCCAAATCGATTATGTTTTAAATTGTTATGATATGATTCATAAAATTTGAAGGATTCAGATTTGGAATTTAAAGATATGATTTAAATTTGAATTGAGAATCAAATTTAAAATCAGTAACAAATCTCATACTATATATATGTATGCCAAGAGTAGAGGAATCATGAGAAAGACAGAGGGAATAACAAGGGTTGTTATTCCTTTACCTCTACGCACATAAATGTATGTGAGTCTAATTCTTGGAGAAGAATTTTATGGTGTGCAAAGAGTTGCAAGAGGTTTCTCAATTTAGATCAGATATCCATTAGTCAAGGAGTTGACAGCAAAGGTTGGTCTCGGTGTGGATACGCATAGCGCCTTCGTACTATCGAAGGAGAAAAAGATTTTTACGAGCGTACTCAGGTATTTAGATCTGATCTACTATATATTTATTATTGGAATAAAGTTTAAGCACAAAATAGATTTTTAAGGATTACTTTATTTTCTTCCGCTGTGCGTGTTATGAACACATGGTAATCCTTCAAACACACATATCCACACGCTCCTTACATACTTACCATTTTTTCTTCTTC
The DNA here is from genome assembly GCF_003086295.3 of Arachis hypogaea. Taxonomy (NCBI): domain Eukaryota; kingdom Viridiplantae; phylum Streptophyta; class Magnoliopsida; order Fabales; family Fabaceae; genus Arachis; species Arachis hypogaea. The sequence goes on along the minus strand of NC_092047.1, from coordinate 109,975,564 downwards.
GGTTGCAGTTGAGGAGTTGAGCCCGAGACCTTTGAGATGGGGAGGGAACGGAATGCCGTGTGAGTTAAGACTCATTAACAAATGCCATCATTTGAGTTTTATTAAGATTGTAAAATGGCCTAAATTTGCCGGGTCGATCCACCAAGCCTACTATAAAAACTATTCGAGCTGAAATTTTGAATTTTTTTCTTTTTTTTTTTTACCAAAGATAGGAGACTCGAACTCGCAACCTTTTAATTGAGTATGGAGAGACTATGCCATTTGAGCTATAACTTATTGGCAAAATTTGGAAAGATAGGAGACTCGAACCCGCAACCTCTTAATTGAGTATGGGAAGTTTATGCCATTTGAGCTATTACTCATTGGCGAGCTGAAATTTTGAATTTGTGAAACAAAAATATCAAATTCATACCATCAGATCCACAGAGTTTGGGACGAGGCGCCGGCCATTTGAGCCCAAATTTTTTTTCTTTTTACAAAGGAAAAATGACTACTACAAAAAAAATATATATTGATATTTATTAGCTTTTTAGAGTAGTTTTGATATTTGATGCTTTCAATAACAAAATGGTGAAGTTCTGAATGCTAAAGCAAATAATATTTCTAAGTAGATGTGTTGGTTTGTTATAGATAGTATCAAAATCGAATTTGGATATTCTAAATTTTAAATTTTTATTTTAGAGAGTAAAGTGTGATCTCTCATCTTTAAATAATTTTTTTTTCATATTTTTTCTTAATCTCATTCATAAAATAAATGGTGAGAAATTATATTTTATTTTCTAAAATAAAATTCAAAATTTAAAGAATTCAAATCCATCCGAATAATATTCAGCTCAATGTGCCAATGAGATATGGACGTTGGACCCAATAAAAAAGTGGAATGTAAAGTGTCACTTTGATTGAAAAGGAAAGGAAACATGCCTTATAAAAATATGGAAATCTTTCTTTATGAACGCGTTTTGATTGGTATGTGTGGCGGCTTTGCCATAATTCCTACCACTAATAACAAAATCTTGAGACTCAATGTCAAAGCATACAATATCCTCAAACAGGTGAGTTGGGCTATGTTACACTATATACCCTAAAAGCTAGCCACTATATATTTGAATATATTTATAAACATTAATTTACAATAATTTTTATAACTAAATAATCAACCTCAAACTTATTTTAATAGAATAATTAAATTTCTAATGGACAAATAACCAAAGTAGTTTATTTTAGTATAATAAATTTTTTTTATAAGATGTTAAATTGTATTTTTATATGCAATGGTTGATTCATAGTTGATTTTTGGTGTACATATATAGTTGTATTATATTATAAAAAAATTAAGAGAAAAAAATATCCCAATTTATCCAATAATAAAATAATATTTTGTATAGAAAAAAAAGTTCCCGATAAATTTTAAGTGTGACTAAATATTTTCATCCTAATAAACTACATATTTTAGGTTTGATTTTTACGTTTTCCTACAAAATTTAAAATATTTGGTATTGATCTCTGTCATTGAGTTAAAACGATGCAAAAATTAATTAGCATTTAAAATTGGCTATGAAAAATTTTCCCGTGGTCCATACTCTAAATATTTCATGATTTCAACTATTTGTATGTAATACTTTTCAATTGTAATTCTATCAATTATTCCCATACATGAACACATATATCTCGGGGGTCACATACATGCATCATGATTCACTTATCATTAAAAAAAAAAAAAAATTGTACATAGCGGCGGTTTTTAAAAATCACATCTAAAAGAAACATATTAGCGGTTGGCGCGGCGAAATATGGAAATGCTGCGATATTGAATTATTGACAGCATTTAACGGTGATTTGGGCTCAAACACTGCAAAAATGGAGGTTTAGCGGCGGTCTATTTTGCAGGAGATTCATGTGCAACCAATTCAACCATATTTAGCCGTGGTTTTAACCAAAGTGTCGCTAATTATGGACGTTTTGGGACAGTTAAACTTTAAACCACTACTAAATTAAAAGCTGCCTTTATTTCCGCTCTGCAAAAGTCAATAATTCAATCTGATTTTTTCTATCTTGCAATATTTTATGCAACTTTGAGATAGAATAATAAAATTTGCATTGTGATATAGGAGCATTTTAAGTATTTTTTTTAGGTAATTTTTAAAGAAAATTTATGACTTTTGTTTGGTAATTATATGATTTTTAAAGCTATTCTATTAGTATTTTGATTTTCTTGGTTTCATGATTTTTGTACAAAAATGTTAGAAAAAGAGAGGGAAAAGCACAAGGAGGAATTAAGAATTGAAGACAAATACAGAGAAAATTCATGGATGCTGTCAACCCTGACCTTTTCACACTCCAACGAGCATACTGAGCTACAGAGGTCCAAATGACGCAGTTCTAGTGGTATTAGAAAGCCAACTTCCAGAGCTTTCCAACAATATATAATAGTCTATGATTACTCTTTGAACTCACGACGCTAAATGCCATGAAAGTGGCGCTAAATGCCAGTCCGCATCCCAGCACCACTACCCTTTGGGTGTCTCGGCACTAAATGCCAGACTCGCAGTGAAGGTAATAAATTTGCATCAGAAATGGCGCCAAACACCACCCAAGTGGCGCTAAATGCCAGCGATCCAGCCCAAGCCCAATTTCACACTAATATAAAAGAGGCAACGCACAACTCACTCACCCCGACTCATGTTTTTTATTCATTCTCTCTTTTAGTTTTAGGTTTTACACATTAGATTAGGATTTTGATTTTTCTGCACTATGGGGCAACTAAACCTCCTTAGACTAGAGGACTATTATAGGATCTTTACACTTGACAAAGCCTTGAAGGAGCAACATGTAATGAAAAAAAAAAAGGTTGAAAGAGAAGTCAAAGGCTTTGAGTACCACTAACTAAGGATCCGAGTTAAGTACTTGTGGTGCTTATGTATCAAGCAAAAGGTTGAAAACAAAGCATTTAGAGTCACAGTTAAAAAGAAGAGAAAGCCAAAGGCTCTGAGTACCAATAATGGAAAATGTTAAAAGGACATGGTAAGCTCAAAGAGCTCCCCAATCAAGTACTTGTGGTATTTTTGTGTCGAGCAAAACTTGAGACAAAACATTTAGAGTCATGGTTAGGCTCAAGGTGCAAAGCACCCAATAAAAATAAATTTTGGAAGAAAAGTAAATAGGCTTGCTTCAAGGTGATGATTCAAGGAAGGATTCTATAATCTAATCCGGACAAAGACCGTGAGAGATTATAACTAATTGTGTTGAATTGTGCATAAGTGAAACGGCTAATCAAACTTATTTGGATTACAACCATTCACTCTTGTATTTTAAGGTTGAAAAGTTTGATGACAAACTCATGATTCTTTGCTTGCTTGAGGACAAGTAAGAGCTTAATTTTGGTGTTTTGATGTATGAGCATCTTAAGTACTTTTCTTGGGCAATTCTTATAGAAAATTTATGACTTTTGCTTAGTAAATATATGATTTTCAAGGCTATTCTATTAGTACTTTGATTTTCTTAGTTTCATGATTCTTGTAGAAAAATGTTAGAAAAAGAGAAGCAAATCACAAGGAGGAATCAAGAATTGAAGACAAGTGTAGAGAGAATTCGTGGACGGTGTCAACCCTAACCTCTTCACACTCCAATGAGCATAACTTGAGTTGCAAATGTCCAAATGATACAATTTTAGTGGCATTAGAAAGCCAACTTTTAGGGCTTTCCAACGATATATAATAGTCTATGATTACTCTCTGAAATCATGGTGCTAAATTCCGTCAAAGTGGGGCTAAACGCCAATCCACGTCCCAGCATTGCTACCCTTTGGGTGTCTCGGTGCTAAACGCCAAGAAACCGGCACTAAACACTGGACTCACAGCAAAGGTGATAAATTTGCATCATAATTGGTGCCAAATGCCACCCAAGTGGTGCTACGTGCCGGCAACCCAGCCGAAGCCCAATTTCATGCTAATATAAAGGAAGCAACGCGCAGCTCACTCACCCTGACTTCCGTTTTTATTATTCATTCTCTCTTTTAGTTTTAGGTTTTACACATTAGATTAGGATTTCAATTTTTCTGCACTATGGGTAACTAAACCTCCATTGTTAAGGTTAAGAGCTCTATTTATTTTGATGGATCAATATTATTGTTCTTCTACTTTTTATTAATGCATTGATTTCTATTTAAGAATTAGTTTTGTTCTTCATCCTAAGGATTAGAGCATATTGAAAAATAACCCTAATCTAAATTGAATCCCTTTGAATATTGGAAAAGTTAAATCATTAGAATTAAAGCTTGAAATCCTTTTTTGATAATTTTTCAATTATCTGGATTTAATGTGATATGTGACATATTATTGGATTATTTTTGGGTTCTTAAGAATTGTGTGGTCTTTAAACCAGAGTTCGAACTTAATCTTTTAATACAATTAATTGATCAAGAAATTGATGGTTAATTAAGTTAGAAGAGATTGAATTGCCAAGGAATTGGAGTTCAATTACTTAGGATTTGCCATGAATTATATCTTTGCGTGATCAAAGTAGATAGTAATAATTGTTAATTCTAAAATTTAAATATCTCTAGCACTTTGACTATCTTTATTATAACACTCTAAATATCAAAATGTCACGTTTCCGGCTGCGCTACTCTGATAGCTTGGGTATTACGACAACTCTTAAAATATTTAATACTAAGATATGAGCCTGTTTAAAACTTAAACCGAATTTTTCAAATCATACATCCATATTTACAATACAAATTACAATCCTTACAGAGAATACATACATACATATTATTACTTTACAGGCATTACATAATCAATTTCCTATCCCTCTTATAGAAACTTGTAAAGATAAAGGCGAGGGAAAAAGTAACTAATACAACCCAAAACATCGTTTAAAACAGAAAAGGAATAAATAAGCTTTTCTGAACTTCGTTGTCCAAAACCTGAAAAAGAAAAGACTTGTAGGGGAGTGAGAACATCGTCCTTGAAAGGGTTCTCAGTAGAGGGTTTTGAGAATTGTTATAAGAAGATATTTTTTAACGAAAACTATTTTCAAGTTCAGTAGTTTATCGTTGTCTTGTGAATCTATTCAATATCGACATATAATTAAATCCGAAATTCCAACACCCATATCTTAATTACAGAAAAGTTTCATTCTTTATAAATAGACATAACATTCAATATAAATACCAAGGGATCAATCAATCCAAACTCACCAATCACGGCCTCCAGGCCAATATACAATCAAATCTCGGCCTCTGTCCCAACAAAACTCATCACCGCTATCATCAACCTACCACCAATACTTAAAACAGAAATCAGTCACAAGCACAAACAAACACAAGGCAAACACACTCAAAGAACAATTATAACAAATATCACTGTTACCAGTTAAGAATAACTTATCAGATAGGCAAACCAAAATAATTTAAGCACACCCAAACAATGGCAAACAAATGCAGTATGATTCATGCCTGTCCTACTGGCCGTGAGCTCACATGTCGGTTACTTTGCCAGAGCCGACACATCCGGTAGCTAACCCAGATATCGTCCTCTTGAAAACCGGTGGGCGGTACACCACCACAAACCCCACCTGGTGGGCGGTACACCACCATGAACCCCACCATTGCGAGCGGTACACCACCACGAACCTCGCAAGATCTTCAATTGGAAAACAACACGCACATGTGGGCAGTAAACCACCACAAACCCCACAAAGCATTCACTTTTAAAAACATGTGGGCGGTACACCACCACGAACCCCACACAACATCCTCTTTTAGAAACATGTGGGCGATACACCACCACGAACCCTACATACATCTCGACACTGGGAAAGCGGTAAACCACCACGAACCTTGCCAGGTCAAAGCTCAAAACTATTTCATTTTTATTTGAAAACCAACATCACTCCTTATAATCTTTTCCAAAACCACCTTACTTAAAACAAGTTTTTCTTTCATACAATATCCAATTCTTACTTAACCAAGATTTTTTTTTCTTTCAAACCAACTTCAAGACCATTTCAGATTAAAACCTCTTTCAAAATACTAAGAGAATCATCTATTAATTAAACCTCATGGCGGGGTCTCAAGACTTTAGGGAGGATGACAACCAATCTCGTACTTTAAAATTATTAAACTCCTTGAATCATAATTCTTTAAAATGTAGTTCTTTAATCAAACTCAACACATAAAGCTTTTCTTAACAAATTAAACTCAAAACATAAAGCCTTTCTTAATAAGTCAAAACTCAAAATATAATCTTTTCTTAATAAATCACATTCAAAACATGAAGTTTTCCTTAATAATTCAAACCTAAACATAAATCTTTTCTTAATAAATCAAATCCAAGGCATAACCCTATTTATTAATAGTTCGAACTCAACATAAATCTTTTCTCAATAAAGTTCAAAACATAATTCTTTCATTAATAAATCAAACTTAAAGCATGGTTCTTTCTGTAATAAATCAAAATAAAATAATATGATTCTTAAATCAAATTTTATTTTTAAGTAGTGCTTCAAACAAACTCTCAGAGTTTTATAAAATTTCGACAGCACCTCTCCTAAAACTCGGACTTTGCCACCCTTTCTGGGTCCCAACCAAACTAAACTAAACGTCTGTCAATCATTCAAATCACTTTCAAATTCTCAAAATCTTTTCGATAGATCAACAAAATCCATTCCCAGTATCTCAAATCATTTCAAACGCCAATTCATTTTCAATATCAAATTAAACTCCAAACCAAGAAAATCATTTTACATAGTATTTAATCAAACCAACTTTCGAACTCAATAATCAGAAACAGCCCCAGCCCAATCATCATCATAATAACCTTAATCCAAGTATAAAACTTGACTAAATATCTTCAATTAATCGATAAACCATTCAAACTCGCATTTACATTCATTCAAGTCAACTCAGTTCAATTCATAAGACTTACGAAATCATAAAAACATATTTTTTATATTAATATCAACTTAAAATTATTCTCGATAGTAAATTGAGTTTAGAAAATTGCCCCTAACTCGATAAGTTGAAACCATAGCCCAAACGCCTCACAGAATTCCTTTCGTCTCGACCCGAAACCAACGGCAGCTTCAAATAACAGCCTCGCGCACTTTTGCAACAGCATAAATAGATTTAAAACACAACATGCAACCTTGGTTACTAACTCCTAATACATCAATATCACAAGACTTTATTACATGGAACAGAACACTAACGCGGGAGTTTTTGAAACGTAAATACATACTCACTGTAACAACAAAACGAAACAGCAACGGTCTCTGAACCGGCTTGGCGGCAGCCCCGGCAGCCACCTTAAGCAGCAACAGCGACCAGACTCTGGTGACGGCAACTGAAATCAACATGCAACGACAATAAAACTCCCGGAATCTCAAAAGAAACAAAAACCAAATTCGAAACCCTTATAGGCGGTGGATCTCAGTGGCAGAAGAGGCGTTCCCCGCGGCAGAGGCTCGGCCAGAAGCTTCGGCAGCGGCAGATCTGGCAGCGGTCTAGACGAAGATGGTGACGGTGACGCCACACGCGCGTCTCCTCTCTCCTCGCGAACTCTCTCTCTCTCTCTCTCCTTGGCTTCAATGGCGACGACGAGTTGGACTAGACGGACCGACGGCGACGGGCCAGGCATGCGTCTCCTCTCCCCGTAGCTGAGCTCCCTCGCGCGCGCTCTTCCTTTCTCTTCCCTCTGCTCTTCGCGCTCTCTCCTTCGCGATGGTGCAGCTGGAGACGAACTGGAGCACGAACGGCGGCGACGAGGTTGACGGCGGCGACGTGAGTAGCAGGGCACCATGGCGGTTCTCTCCTCGGCGCCCTTCCTGCCTCTGGATCTCCCTCTTCTCTCTTCCCTTTCACCCTCTTCTTCCTTCTTTCTTTGAGTTTTCCCCTCAGATCTCTTTTCTTTCTTTTTCTGAAGTTGCTAGGGTTTCTTAGGGAAAGGGAGAAAATTATGGGTTAATTAGGGTTTGTATATGGGATTAGGAATTTTAGGGTTTAATTTGAAAACTAATTGAATTCTTAAAATTACTTTAAAATACTATTGGTTGTATTAAATTGCTATTTGGTTTTTTTACTTAAATACTCTAATTGAAATATAATACAGTATAATTAATTTTCTTTAGTAACAAAACATAAAGTATTTAATTATAAAGATATTATCATATAAAAAAATTTACTATTCTATAAATACTAATTTTATAATTTAAATATCCAAACGTCATTGTTTTTGAATTTCTAAGACGTTAAATAGTAAATAGGAAGATAATCCAAAATTATAGAGTTGGGATAAAAACTTTAATTTATTTCAAATTCAATTAATTAAAACTACCTTTAATTATCTTTAATAAAATGATTTTCGAACTTAAAACTATAAGTAAATAAATATATAATTTAAAATTAGTTCATAATAACTTTTCAAAAATTTTAGATCTTACATTTATCATATTATTTTATTAACCAATTTTACTTTGTTCTTGTTTAAATGTCCTGCTTTCATATTATTTATTATTGAAATTCTTATTTTTTATTGTCTGACTAGAATAATCAATTGATCATTGTTTGTTTAATCTGTTAATCTTTGTAGAAATGATAACCCACTTTCATAGTATTATTTGATACAATTCGATACACTTACGAATAGTTTGTGATGTGAAAATTTCACATGACATTATGTGTTTATTTTTAAAAATATCATAATGAATGCAATATAATAGGAATACGTTCATAAGTAAATTCTTTAATATGGTGCTAATTTAATATTGCCTATAATAAAATTAGAAATTTTGTTTAATTTGTCTCCAATATTTCATATTTACTGATATATCATGTGTCTGGTACATCAATTATTTATATTATATGTCATTAATAAAATAAACATTGTCCCCATTTAATTGTTAGTGTTTCACGTATATGTTATAAGGACAAAATATTTAGAAGGGGTATTTAAATTCAAATGGAAAAAATCTTTTGGGAATCAATCTCGGTGTAATTTTCAATAAACAAAAAAAGGATAAAAAAATTAATTGAACTCAATAAACAAAAAGACGAAAATTAATCAAATTCAATTACTACAAAATTTATGATCCATCTCACTTTGAGAAAATTATTACATTAAAATAATTATTATTTTTATTTAGTAGCAACATCTTTCTTAAATATTTTTTATTTTATTTAAGAAATTATTACATATATATTCTTTGAGCCAAAAAGACCTCATACATAACTCCTTTCAATAAAAATGAAAAAGAAAACAGCATGAGTAATAATCTCACTATTCAAATAAATTTACTGGTGCAAACAAATTAAACTCTAAACGGAAGTTATACAAACGGATGCTAGAAACCATAAGAAACATGCTTTGACACATCTCAAAGGATGATAGAGCTCCACCAGCACCAATAAACAATTTAGTGGCGGTTAAAAACTGACACAAAACCCCTATGAAATTGCCACTATCTCTTGCTATGTAGTGAGATATCATTACCCCTTCATAGTTTTGGCAATAAGGTAAAGAGGATTCTTCTTATGTTGAGCCAACCCTGGCAAAGCTTCAACATCAACATCTTCATTTTTAACCCCTTCAGGAAGTTCCCAATCAAAGGAATAAAGAAGATTAGCAAGGATAATGTCAAGTGATGCAGTTGCCATATGCATACCTGGACAAATTCTACGACCTGCACCAAATGGAATTAGCTCAAAATCTTGACCCTTAAAATCAATTGAACTTCCCAAGAATCTCTCAGGATAAAACTCTTCTGGATTTTCCCATGCTTCAGAGTCTCTATGAATAGTCCATGCATTTATATAAACTATAGTCTTAGCTGGAATTTCGTAGCCATATATAATGCACTTTTCAGTTGTTTCTTTTGGCATAAGTAATGGTCCTGGTAGGTATAATCTTAATGTTTCTTTCATCACAGCTTTAAAATAGATACACTTTTGAATATCTTCTTCTTCTAAGAAATCTTTTTGACCTCCAAAGTTTCTAACTTCATCTTGAACTTTCTTCATTATTCTTGGATTTTTCATGAGTGCTGTCATAGCCCAAACTGTTGTGGCTGCAGTTGTATCTGTTGCTGCTACAAGTATGTCCTATATAAAAAACATTTAATAAAGAAAAGCATTTTTAAGTCAATTTTTATTTTGTTAATAAATGAATCCATGGACCATGGCCTCAATATAAATAAAAAATTACTGTAAAGAAAAAGAGTGTACTAACCATTAATATTGCTTTGATGTGATCATAAGTGAGATCAAAGGAAAACGAACGTTGTTTCTTCAATTGAAGCAAGACATCAACAATATCCTCTTCCTCTGAAGTGTCTTTATTAGGATCTATGTGTTCATCAATAACTTCTTGGTAGAACTCATCCAACTCCTTGAAAATTCTATCAAGACGGGCATGAAGTCCTTTGAGTCTATCAATCCAACCCAAGAAAGGTATATAATCCGAAACAAAGAGAGTAGTCATCATGGCTTGGAAATCATTGAACAAACTATGGAACTTACTCCTTTCAACACCTTCATCTTCATACCTTCTCCCAAAGGCAATCCTACATATAAGAGTGCTTGATAGAGTCATCAATGCCTCACTCAAATTTGTCACTGTTTTTGATGAAGCATGGCTTGATATTTTCTTGATCAATTGCTTGACCTCAAATTCTCTTATTGAGGAAAAGCTTGAGACACGCTTAGCACTAAGGAGATGAGAAACACATGTTTTTCTAATCTCTCTCCAATAATCATTATATTGGGAAAAGAATATCTCCAATCCATTGTAGGACAATTTTTGCTGACTAATTAAGATTGGTCTTCCAGCAAATTCACGGTCATGAATTTTCAATGCTTCTTTGGCCAACTTAGGGGATGAAATAACAATTGCTTTCCTTAGACCTAATTGAAGGGAGAATATAGGGCCATATTTCTTTGAGAGTTCAAATAGTTGAAGATAAAGGGAAGTAGTATCTAGTTGGTGAAGATTTCCAATTATTGGAAGTCCTCTAGGACCTGGTGGAAAGTCTTTTTTCTTGTTATGTGTTTGTTTTTGAAAAAGGAAGAAAAGAAAGGGCAAAGGAAGCGTTAGGAACAGAAGTAAGATAAGTGGTGACACCATTTTGGCCCGTGACTAATTATATGGTCATGAAAAGTTTTTGACTTATATATTGATGCTTTCTTGTCCGAGTGCTAAGATATTTATAGGTTGGAATTGAAGTACTACTATTTGATTTTTATCAAGGATTGTGAAAAATTTAAATGTTTGATAATAAAAAAAATTAATCAAAAATAATTAAAATTTGTCTTATTTAATATTTATTAATGTTAATAATATTTAATAGATGTTAAATAAGATATGTTCTAATTTTTTTTGTCTTGTTAATATTATTGTTGTAAATAATAAGTTGAATTTATCCAATTAATTCGTCAAACTCACCATAAAAAATAGATTTAGTTGAAATTTTAAGTCCGTCAAACCATAAAAAATTTTAAAGTTATACTATCAAATTTACGAATTTTGGTGGGATAGAGCGAGCCTACCAATTTGGCGCCCGTGTGTTTTTTTTTAGAAAAGATAAATGAATACCATAAAAGTATGTGTTAATACTTTCTTGCTTAGTGTTTAGATATTTATTGACCGACAATATTATTATTTATTTGGACCTCAAATTTAAATGACTTATGATGAATATATGATAATAAGACTGTTAACAAAAGGGAGAAACGTAATATATATATATATATATATATATATATATATATATATATAAGATTAATGACAGGCCACGATTTTAAATCGTTGTCTATTTAGTTATAATTTTAAATTGTTTTTTAAAAATTGTTATAAAACCTATTGTTTATGACAGTAATAATGATATGTTTTTTTGTCGATACTTTAGGTAAAAAACCATTATCTATTGACATTAGTAAGGTCGCATATATAACAGATCAAAAACTGTTGTCAAAACATTACCTAAAATTTTAGAAATGATTTTTCGATTTATAATAACAATTTTCAACCATTGCAAAAAATTTTATTTATTGTAGTTTTAAATTTCTCAAAGCCAAACTCAGGGTTCTTTTTTCAAAGTCGCCCTTCAGTTGAAGAGGAATATTAGGAGATAGTCTCTCTTATCTCTCTCTCTTCTATTTTAGTGTAATGGTGGTAACTTTAGTTAGTTAGTTAGTTCTGTTACTCTCTTTTGTACATTTGTCACCGACCTTGCACGTATAAAAGAGCAGGTCTTTCCTTCATTGTAGAATAATTTTCAACAATCGTAATATTCAGTTTTAGTTCTTTTCTCTTCGAAAATTCTAGAGCACTCTTTCTTCAGTTTCTTGCATGCTATCATCTCTAACACGGCTCATTATGTAATAATTTCTTTTCTGTTTGCACAAATTTTTTACATAGGTTTTTTTCTCATTTGTATTATTTTTTTAGGAATATACAGAATCGAATTTTAGATCTTTATTTTTTTCAAAAGTTTAAACCTATAAAAAATATATAAATAATTATATTTTTAATAAATTCATTTGATATATACTTTTTGGTTGAGGTGATACATGCAATTTTTTTTATAAAATATTAAATATATTTTTTTATCTCACACCATTAAAATCATCATTGATGACTATTTGATGGTTACAAATACCAAAAATTGCTGGCCCCTAGCACTCTTATTGAATTATATTATAAAATTTTTTCTTAAGAAATAAAATAATTGAATACCCAAATTCATCCAATAATAAAATAATATTTTCTTTAGAAAAGAAAATTCACAATAAATTTTAAGTTTGACTAAATATTTTCGTCCTAATAAACTACTACATATTTTAGGTTTGATTTTTACGTTTTTCTACAAGATTTAAAATATTTGGTATTGATCTCTGTCATTTGAGTTAAAACCATATGACAATTTGTTAGCATTTAAAATTGCCTTGTCATTTCCACATGGTCCATCCTCTAGTATTTCATAATTTCAACTATTTGTACGCAATGCTTTTCAATTATAATTCTATCAGTTATTCACATACATGAACGTTACTTCTCGGAACACATGACACTAGACATCTCCATAGATATAAATTAGATAAAACATTAACTCAGCATATCTCGTGGGTCACATAGATGCATCATGATTCACTTATCATCACTAGGGGTGGAAGTAGGCCAAACTACTTCGTAGATCATAAATTTGGATTTTTTATAAAATCTATTAGTTAAAAATATTAGATCATAAATTTTGAAAAAAAAGTTTACAAACTTCGTTAAATCAACTCGTCAAAAAATTTTTTTGTCAAAATAAATTATTGTCAGTTTAAACTTTCAATTGTTTATTTATATTCAATACAAAATAAAATTTATAAATTGTAACTTTTTTGTTTAAAAAAATTATAAATTGTAAGTATGGTATGATATGTGACTAACTATTGATAAAAAAATTAATTATATTTTATAAATTATGAATTATAATTTTTAAAATGTATTTAATGTTTATTTAAAATATTTTTAAATTTGTTGTTTTGAGTTATTATAATTTATGAAACAGATTTTTTAAATAAGTTTATGGACTTGTTGGACTTTAAACAACTTAGACTCGAGTAAAAAAAAAAAGTCTATAAAAAATAACAGGTCTATGCTTGGATTATTTATTTACAACATAAACTAAGTTCGTCAAAGCTAAAATTCAGCTTGACTCATTTTCACTCTTATTTATCACTACAAAAAAAAAATGTCGATAAATAGCAGCGGCTTTTTGAGACCGCATCTAAAAAAATGTATTGGAAGTTGTCTGACAAAATAGGGAGAGTTGTGATATTGACGACATTTAGCGGTGGTTTGGATCCAACCGCTGCAAAAATAGAGATTTAGTAACGGTTCATGTATATGCCGCTAAATCAGTCATATTTAGTGGTAATTTTAACCAAATGGCCGCTAATTGATGATGTTTTGCAGCTGTTACACTTTAAACCGCTGGTAAATCAAAAGCTGCCTTTATTTCTATTCCTACAAAAGTCTATAATCCAATTTGATTTTCTATCCTGGAATTTTTGTATGCAACTTTGAGACAAAATAATGAAGTTTGCGTTGTGTTTATTTTTTAAAAAATGAAAATGAATGCAATATAACCTAAATAAGGATACGCGAATTCTTTAATATTGTGCTAATGTATTATTGCCTATAATAAAATTTAAAAATTTTGTTTAATATATCACCGAATATTTCATGTTTACTAATGTATCATGTGTCTAGTACATCAATTATTTATATGTTATCAACAAAAAATTATTGTTCCCATCCATTTAATTGTTAGTATTTCACTTAGAAAAAGTCTGAGAAAGTAACATTTTTATTAAAATTTAATCAGTATTTAATTATAAAAAAAAATGTAAATCTTATACTATTAAAAATACTAATAATAACTAATTGATAACTAAAAATAATAAAATATGCTGATCTCCTAATAATAATGTGTCAATTATATGTGTTATAAGGACAAAATACTTAAAAGGAGTACTATATATATATTCAAATAGAGAACTTTTAAGAGTCAATCTCTGTATAACTTTTACTAAACAAAAAGGACAGAAAAATTAATCAAATTCAATTACTACTGTTCGGTAGGTCGGGTACCGGACGGTTCGGGTTAGGATCCTGAGGTCAATGCTTCGGACGGTGGAGGAGCTCGTCTGGCCGTGGTTTCCTGGTTCCGGGTGAGCGAGGTCCCGAGCACTTCTGATGAGAAAAAGGGGGGGTGCCACCTGCAAAGACACTCCGACGCCCTTGTCAGAATATGTGCAGGCGGAGAGGGAATGATGTGTGAATGTCACGTACCTTGGGGGGAGAGCCAGTCTCCCCTTATATACATGTCAGTAGTGGGCCCTTCCAGTGGGCAGGCCCACACTCTCGAGGGTGTTGTCACACGGCTGTGCACAAGCCGTACGGGACACGTGTTCGGGTCGGGTGGAGGGCGAACCATCGGGCCGGCGAGAACTCGGGTCGGGTCGACCCGCGCGAGTTTTGGGCCAGGCCGTAACAGTGCCCCCGACGCGTCAGCGATGGTCGTGAGGGCCATGGGTGGCGCGTGACGTTTACCTTCGTGTGTTGTCGCTGGGTCGTCTGGTCGTGAGAGGGACGCGTCTCTTGTGCGCGTGTCCCTTGATTTGCTGTGGCATTTGTTTGCCGTTTTGTTTTCCGCGCTGGGCATTTAATGCTCATAATGATTTGAAAAAAACCCGTGCGTAAAGACTATCTTACCCCTGCTTCCTTTCGCGCTTCTTTGGGGGTGGTTTTTAAGTGGTTTTCGCCCTATCCACCTCCCACTCTTATCATTTCCAACTTCTTCTCTCCCTAACATCCAAAGTTTCCTGCGCGAACTCCTTCCTGCTTCAACTTCCAGCCCAGATTTCTTTCATTATTCCAGGTAATCTTCTGATTTCTCTATTCTGTTGTCTGCGTTATGCTCTGTTATTGTGTGATTTTTGTTTGCATCTACTGCATGGCTGGTTTTATTTTTGTTAAGAGGTTTTTTCAGTGTTGGGATAGGTGGGTTAGGAGAGGGGGTACCATTCCAGGGTAGGCTTTTTGGGTGGTTTGTGAAGTAGGTGCAGTCTTTAGCCGTATCTGGTTGTGATTGAGTTGGAAAGATGTAGTTTCTGAGTTTTTTCGAGCTTCCGACCTCATAGACTAACGGAGTGGTACCCCGCTGTAGGTATGCCTCGTGTTGTCTCCCGGTCTTCCGGATCTGCTGCGGCTTACGACCCGTATGCTTGGGTAACTGATGATATAAGGAGTTCACCCAACCAGATGGACTTAGAGGAATTGACGGAGTTCCGGCATGCCGGTTACCTATGTGGGGGGACTGACGAGGAGGCCAACTACGAGGCTATTGTCCCGCTTCCTCGTGAGCGTATTTATGAGCTCAATTTCCATTCTCCTCGCGTTCCCGATTGGATTTGGTTTTACAAGTCCATGTTCACACAAGTCGGTGTTCGGATACCGTTCTCCGATTTCCAAATGGCGCTGCTGAACCGGATATCCGTCTGTCCGTCTCAACTTCATCCGAACAGCTGGGCTTCGATCCGCTGCTTCGAGATGGTCTGCGAGTACTTGGAGCTACCGGCTTCGGTGGACGTTTTTCTCTATTATTTCAACCTTACCAATCCCTCCAAGCAGGGGAAAGCAAGAAAGGGGTTTCTTTCTTTCCGTGCTGCTCAGGGTAGGAAGATTTTTAGCCTCTTTGAGGATTCCTACCATGGCTTCAAAGATAAGTATTTCAAGGTTCGTCCCGTTAAGGGTCGCCATCCCTTCTGGTTGTCGTTAGAGGGGGAGCGCCTTATCGAGACTTACTGGAGCTTTGGCGCGGGGTCGAATCCTTTTGTGAAAGTGTCGTACAAGAGGTTGTCGGCTGTAGATAGGCAGATAGCGGACGTTCTTCTTGCTATCTTTGAAAAGAATCCCGTGAACCCCCACCTTCTCATGGGTGAACGGGAGGCCGGCCGGAGCTATATTCGTGAGTTCCTTTTCTTGTTTGTGTATGTTTCTTGCTTTATTCGTTTGTCGGCTTGACGGCTAACGTTCTTGTTGTTTATCGCAGTGGAAATGTCTGCTACCGTGACTGGTCTTGAGAACCTGATGAAGACCTTTTTTGATGCTAGTGATGATGAGAATGCCGAAGGGAAAGACGCCGGCAAGTCGGAGGGTCCATCGGGGGAAAAAACGGGCCAAGCTTCCCCTGCTCAGGATGCCGAAGAGTCGGGAAAGCAGGGCTTGGGGAATCAGGCTTCCCCTCTTCATGAGGAGGGACCTGCTGACGAGCAGGTGACTCGCACCCCTCAACCGGATAGCGATGTGGAGCTTATCCATACTCCTAGGAAGCGAAAGATGTCTTCCAGCCCGGAAGGGGTCCTTACCGTGATGGAGAGGAATTTTGATGCCTCCAAGTTCATTGACTCCCAGTTGATACCCGGGACGGAAGAGCATTTTCATGCGACCGAGCTGTCCGGACAGGCGAGGTGGATGTATCGCACCTTGCTTCGTGGGGCCGTGATAGCTCGGAAGGCTGAGTTTGAGCTATCTGGTATGGAGGCGCTTCGGAGGAAGCTTGAGTCTTCTGTTAAGGCGAATAATGACTTTAAGGCTCAAGTTGAGCTCCTCCAGGGTCAGCTGTCCGAGATGGGGGGAAAGCTTAATGCCGCCGAGGAGAAGTCGTCGTTTATTGCGGAGAGGCTGAAGGCGTCTGATGAGACCGTGGCTCGGCTTCTTGAGCGTGAGATGACATTAGAAAATCAACTGAACGCCGCTCAGGGTCGAGTTGTCGCTTTGGAAAAGGAACGGGAGCAGGCCATTTCGGAAGCGAAGGCCGCTAAGGCAGAGGCCGTTGATCTTAAGAAGAAGCTTAAGGTGGCCAAGGAGCAAGGGAAGAGTGCCATCTTGATGACCGAAGATGCCCTGAAGGCCCAGCTGAAGATTGCTGCTCCCGATTTCGAGATCTCGTCAATTGGTGTTTTCAAGACTATCCAGGACGGGAAAATTGTCGATATGCCGAGGAAGTGAGGTCTTATAACTTAGGATATTTTGTAATGTATTTGTCGAACAACCTGTTGATGCTTTGTCGTTTTGTTTGCCTTGAACAATTTTACGTGTTCGTTGCACGTTTTGATGCTTTGTAAGTTATCATCGTTCGATTGCTATGATTTCTTGCTTGTTTCATTATTTTGTCGTGTTGTCGTTTTCGTGTTTGAACAAGTAAAAATTACTCGACAGTTGGGTAAGTATTTGACAAGGTAAGTAAACAAGTTGAATTAACAAGTGGATGGGGCGAATACTAACTCTCTGGCTAGGCTCTCTGGTCGTTGAGCCGGTGGGTCAGGAGTAGAACCTCTTTAGGTTGCTTGCGTTCCATGTTCTGGGTATTTCCTTGCCGTCCAGTTTTTTGAGTTTGTAAGCGCCCTTGCCGAGTACCTCCCTTACCCTGTAGGGGCCTTCCCAATTTACCGCCAGCTTGCCTTCTCCTGGGGTCGGGACGCCGATGTCGTTGCGTCGTAGGACGAGGTCCCCTTCTTCGAAGTCTCGTTTGAGGACTTTTGCGTTGTAACGCAGGGCCATTCTTTGTTTCAGCGCCGTCTCTGTTAGGTGAGCCATCTCCCTTGTTTCTTCGATCAAGTCTTTCTCAACCGCTTCGCTCATGCCCGCGAGGAGTAGTCGGGGGCTTGGTTCGCCGATTTCAACTGGTATTACCGCGTCGACCCCATAGGTTAGGCGAAAGGGGGTTTCCCCCGTGGCGCTTTGCTCGGTTGTCCGGTAGGACCATAAGACGGAGGGGAGTTCGTCGGCCCAGTTTCCCTTCTTGCTGTCTAGGCGCTTCTTTAGACCAAGAAGGATGACTTTGTTTGCGGCCTCTACCTGCCCGTTTGTTTGGGGATGTTCTACTGAGGAGAACTTTTGCTTTATCCCCAGGCCAGAGAGGAATTCCATGAACTTCTTGTCGGTGAACTGGGTTCCATTGTCCGAGATAACGACCTCTGGGATGCCGAAACGGGTTATCACCTGCCTCCACATGAACTTCCGGCAGTTGGAGGACGATATGGTGGCTAGTGGTTCGGCCTCTACCCATTTGGTGTAGTAGTCAATGGCTACAATGAGGTATTTGACTTGTCCTGGGCCGACCGGGAAGGGTCCCAGGAGGTCGACTCCCCATTGTGAAAAAGGACGCGTAGTCGTTAGCGAGCTTAGCTCGGAGGCTGGTGCTTTGTGAAAGTTGGCGTTTTGTTGACACTTTGTGCATTTTGTGACAAATTTCTTCGAGTCCTTCATCATTGTTGGCCAGTAGTATCCTGCTCGGACGAGCTTCCTTGCTAGGGCTTTGCCCCCGATGTGGTGTCCGCAACACCCTTCGTGGACTTCTCTAAGCACGTAGTCCGTTTGGTCGGGGTGCAAACACTTCAATAGGGGCTGGCTGAGTCCCTTTTTGAATAGTTGTCCTTGTATGATTGCGTATCTGGCCGCCTCCCTTCTTAAAGCTTTGGCCGCCTTCTCATCTTCGGGTAACTTGCCGAGTTCCAGGAAGGTGGTAATGGGGTCCAGCCATGAGGGGCTCGCCCCCGTCAGGTGGAGGGCGACCGTTGGTTCCTTCACCATGCCTTGGATGAGCGACCGGTTACCCGATCCTGGCTTTGTGCTCGCTAGCTTCGACAAAAGGTCTGCTCGTGTGTTCTTTTCTCTTGGAACGTGCTGGATGATGACCTCCTGGAACTGGCTCATCATTTGCTTAACCTTTTCCAAGTATTTTTGGAGGAGGGGATCCCGGGCTTGGTAGCTTCCGTTTACCTGCGAGGTGACGACTTGGGAGTCGCTGCATACTTCGACCCTTGTCGCCCCGACTTCCCGAGCCAGTACTAATCCGCCTAGGAGAGCCTCATATTCAGCTTGGTTGTTTGACACTGGGAACTCGAACTTGGTCGATTGCTCATAGATGACCCCTGCTGGGCTTTCCAAGATGACCCCTGCTCCTCCGAACGTTTGGTTGGAGGCTCCGTCCACATGAAGCCTCCACCGTGTGCCCGTTTCCTCGGAAGGATCGCCCGTTACCTCCACTAAGAAGTCAGCCATTGCCTGTGCCTTGATTGCATGTCGAGGCTCATACTGCAGGTCATATTGTGAGAGCTCGATGGCCCAGGTCATCATCCTTCCAGCCAAATCAGGTTTTTGCAATATTTGCCGAATCGCCTGATCTGTCCTTACAACTATATGGTGACTTTGGAAGTATTGTCTTAACCTTCGGGAGGATACTAGGAGTGCCAGCGCCAGTCTTTCCAGTTTGCTGTACCTCAGCTCTGGTCCCTGGAGTGCCCTGCTCACGAAGTAGACGGGCTGTTGTGTCCTCGCTTCTTCTGTGACGAGGACCGCGGCAAGCGCTTCCTCGGTTACTGATAGATAGAGGTAGAGTGGTTCTCCAGCTCTGGGTTTCCCGAGGACTGGTGGTGCCGCCAAGATTTGCTTGAAGTGGTTGAATGCTTCTTCGCATGCTGGTGTCCATTCGAACGTCACTCCCTTTCTCATTAAGTTGAAGAAAGGTATGGCCTTTGCCGCCGATGCGCCGAGGAAACGGGACAAAGCTGTCAATTTCCCAGCGAGTCTTTGGACGTCTTTGATGCAACCCGGACTCTTCATTTGGAGGATAGCCTGGCATTTTTCGGGATTGGCTTCCACTCCTCTTTGAGTGATCATGAAGCCTAGGAACTTTCCGGCCTCCATGGCGAACGCGCATTTGAGTGGATTAAGCCTCATGCCGTGTTGTCGTAGGGACGAGAAAACATCGTTAAGGTCACTCAGGAGATCGTCAGGTCGGGCGGTTTTTGCGAGTATGTCATCTACGTAAACTTCCACTGTTTTGCCCAGGAGTTCGCTGAATATCTTATTCATCAACCTTTGGTATGTGGCTCCTGCGTTTTTTAGGCCAAATGGCATGACCTTGTAACAATAGATGCCTCCTGGCGTTATGAATGCCGTTTTTTCCTCGTCAGGTCGGTGCATCGGTATCTGATTATACCCTGAATAGGCGTCCATGAAACTCAGATATCTGTACCCTGCCGCTGCATCAACGAGCGTATCAATATTAGGTAGGGGGTAGCAGTCCTTGGGACAAGCCTTGTTGAGGTCAGAATAGTCTACGCACATTCTCCACCTCCCGTTGTGTTTTTTAACCAGAACCACATTCGACAACCAAGTCGAGTAATCCACTTCCCGGATGAATCCCGCTTCTAAGAGGCTGGCCGTTTGCTTGGCTACCTCGTCCGCCCTTTCCTGCGACATTTTCCTCCTTCTCTGGGCCACTGGTTTGGCTCCTGTCTTTACGGCCAGGTGGTGTGACATGAGCTGGGGGTCTATTCCTGGCATGTCGGCAGGCGTCCAGGCAAAGAGGTCGGCGTTAGCCCTGATCATCTCTATCAAAGGCTCCTTTATTTCGTGCGGGAGGTTCCTGTTTATGAATGTAAACTTATCGTGCTCCTCGCCGACTCTGAACTTCTCCAAGTCTCCTTCTGGCTCTGGTCTGGGTTTGTCGTCTACCCTGGCGTCCAGGTCGGCCAGGAAAACTCCTGACGCCTCCTTTGATTTTTTTCTGAGAGAAAGGCTGGCATGGTCGCAAGCGACTGCCGTTTCCAAGTCGCCCCGGAGGGATCCCACGGATCCGTCATCGGTGATGAACTTCATCACCAGTAGTTTCGTACTGATAGCTGCCCCCAGATCGTTAATGGTCTTTCTCCCCAGGATGATGTTATAGGCCGTTGAATCTCGTAATATTACAAAGTCTGCCATGACTGTCCTTCGTCTTTGCCCTTGTCCCACAGAGGTCGGGAGTGTGATGATTCCATCTGGCTTTATGAAGTGGTCTCCTAACCCTACCACACCGTGCTGGTGGGTCGTCAGGTCGGAATCTCTCAATCCCAGGGCATCGAAAACGTTTCGGAACATGATGTTTGAGTCTGCCCCCGTGTCTACCAGGATTCGTTTGACGAGGCCAGTTCCGACCCTAGCCGTAATGACCATGGGCGGACTTTCCGGCGCTTCGTCGAACCATTGGTCCTCCGGGCCGAAAGAGATAGGTGGGAGACCCTTAAGACCTCTACCAGGTGGGGCGGAGATCGCTAAGACCTTGGCATCTTTCTTCTGCGCCGATTTCGACCTCGGGGCGGTATTCCTGGCCGTCACCACGTTTACCACCGTGAGACCGTTGTCGTCACCCTCTGGCTCCTGGCGCCATCTTGTTGGTCGGGATCTGTCCTCGTTGTCGTTGTCCCGGTTGCGTCTCCTTGGTTCCCTTATAAGGTGGGAGAAGTCGGCGAGTTTGCCGTCCCTGATAGCTTGCTCGAGGGCGTCCTTTAGGTCAAAGCAGTCTTGGGTCTTGTGCCCGTAACCCTTGTGGTACTCGCAGTAGAGGTTCTTGTTTCCTCCCGTCCTGTCCTTCAGTGGTCGGGGCTTCGACAGTATCCCCTTTTCTGCTATCTGTTGGTAAACTTCAGTGATCGATGCCGTAAGGGGGGTGTAGTTGGTGAACCTCCCAACTCGGGGGAACGGTTTGGATGGTTTGCTCGGACCGCCGTCCTTGGCGTGTTCCTTTGGTCTTTCTCTGGCTTCGAAGTGCCGGGATTGGTTGTAGGCGGGCTGCCGCTTATTGGCAGCCACGACCCGGCTGACTTCCTCGTCATTAATGTATTCTTTGGCCACGCACTGGATCTCTTGCATCGTCCAGACGGGCTTCGTGGTGAGGTGTTTCCTGAAATCCTCATTTGACAGCCCGTTCGTTAAGCACAAACTTGCCACCGAGTCCGTCAGACCGTCAATCTCCAAGCACTCGTCATTAAAACGGTCCAGGTACTTCCTGGTCGGCTCTCCGGGTCTCTGTGTCACCCCCAGCAAATTGATTGGGTGTTTGGCTTTGACAATCCTAGTTGTGAACTGAGCCAAGAAGGCGCGGCTGATGTCGGTAAATTGGGTCACCGAGCCTTGCGGGAGGTTGTTAAACCACCGTATTGCCGGGCCCGCTAAGGTGACCGGGAAAGCACGACATCTGACCTCGTCTCCCACCCCTTCTAGGTTCATCCTGGCCTCGAAGGCCGTCAAGTGTTCTAGGGGGTCTTGTGTTCCGTCATACTTCATGTCTGTCGGTTTGTCAAAATGTTTTGGTAATCGGACCTCGAGCACAGAGCGGTGGAAAGGGGTCGCTCCTATTATGACAGGTCCTCGGGCAGTTCTTCTCGACTCATTGTTCTCGCGGTGACGTTCCTCGTTGCCTCTGTTCGACGCGCGCCGCCTTTCGTGTCGGGCGTAGATAATGGGGTCGCGACTTCTTCTTCTGGGGCGTATCCGTTTCTCAGTGCTCTCCGACTCGCAATGGGGGCTCGGCGTGCGCCTCGAGCGGCTTCTTGAACGGGAACGGGTGGGACTCCGCTCTGGGGAGCGTTGGTCGCGCTCTCTTTCTGCTAGTCTGCGCTCTAAGTCTTGCATTCTGTGGCGTAGTTCTTGCATTATCCTGGCGTGGTTGTCACCCGTCCCCCCGAAGGGGCGTCTCTCGTGAGTCTGCGTCGCATCCCTCGTGGGCGACCGTTGCTGCTGCCGGGATTCCGTCGCGACGGCGCCTCCCCCGAGTATGGGAGGCGCTACCTCGGAACCAGTCCCAGTCTGGACCAGTACGAAATCCATGAACGTCTTCTCCCCACAGACGGCGCCAATGTTCGGTAGGTCGGGTACCGGACGGTTCGGGTTAGGATCCTGAGGTCAATGCTTCGGACGGTGGAGGAGCTCGTCTGGCCGTGGTTTCCTGGTTCCGGGTGAGCGAGGTCCTGAGCACTTCTGATGAGAAAAAGGGGGGTGCCACCTGCAAAGACACTCCGACGCCCTTGTCAGAATATGTGCAGGCGGAGAGGGAATGATGTGTGAATGTCACGTACCTTGGGGGGAGAGCCAGTCTCCCCTTATATACATGTCAGTAGTGGGCCCTTCCAGTGGGCAGGCCCACACTCTCGAGGGTGTTGTCACACGGCTGTGCACAAGCCGTACGGGACACGTGTTCGGGTCGGGTGGAGGGCGAACCATCGGGCCGGCGAGAACTCGGGTCGGATCGACCCGCGCGAGTTTTGGGCCAGGCCGTAACAACTACAAAACTGATTATCCATCTCACTTTGAGAAAATTACATTAAAATAGCTATTAGTCTTATTTATTAACATCTTCTTTAAACACTTCTATTTTATTTAAGAAATTATTACATACATATTCTTCCTTGTGAAAAAATACCTCACACAAAATTTCTTTCAATGAAAATAAAAAAGAAAACAACATAATTGTAATAATTTCACTAATCCAATAAAGCTACTGGTGCAAACAAATTAAACTCTAAACCGTCGCTGTTATACGAACGGTTGTTTAAAAACCCATAAAAGAACCACGTTTTGACACACCTCAAAGGATAGCACTCCACCAAGCACCACTAAATTCTACGATCTCCACCAAATGGAATTAGCTCAAAATCTTGACCCTTAAAATCAATTGAACTTTTCGAGAATCTCTCACGATATATAAAACTCTTTTGGATTTTTCCATGCTTCAGAGTCTCTATGAATAGCCCATGCATTTATATAAACTATAGTCTTAGCTGGAATTTCGTAGCCATATATAGTGCACTACTTCTCATTTGTTTCTTTTGGCATAAGTAATGGTCCTGGTAGGTATAATCTTAATGTTTCTTTTATCACAGATTTAACATAGTTACACTTTTGAATATCTTCTTTTAAGAAATCTTTTTGACCTCCAAAGTTTCTAACTTCTTCTTGAACTTTCTTCATTACTCTTAGATTTTTTATGAGCACGGTCATAGTTCAAATTGTTGTATTTGCAGTTGTATCTGTTGCTGCTATAAGTATGTCCAATAAAAAAAATAATAAAAAATAGCATATTTAAGTAAAAAAAAAAAATCTTTGGTATAAATTATATATAACTGAATTCATGGACCGTGGCCTCAATAGTTGCAAACGCAAAAATAGTTTGTTAAAAGCTAAAGAATATTAAGAATCAGATTGGATAAATAATTTAATTAAGTTATTTTAAAAAAATATATTAAAATTTATATTAAAAATAATTTATAAATAAATTATTTTGTATTTAATTTGTTAGTTATAAAAATATTTATTTAAAAAAAATTAATAAAAAAATTATAATAGAAGTTATTTTTTAATTTTTTTAAAAAATATTTTAAATAACTTTTTAAAAAATTATAAATTAATTTTAAAAAATGTACTAAATATTATTAATGCTATAACTTTTTATAGATTAAAAATTAAAAAAATCAATTATAAACCTGTCAACGGACCCTACTAAGTCGAAAGAGTGGAGCCAAAACAAGTATCATCAAGTTGTCCATCTTAATTTGAAATTTTATGAAAATGTTTTTTATTTATCTATCTATACTTCTTTGAAAATATAAATCCATCTAAGAAGATGAATATTGTGGATAAAAATAGAGAATGTCAGGTGATTAATATTTTTTTATATTTATTTTGTATTTGAATCAATTCTCTATTTTTTTAGCAATATACTGCCGTATGGTTGGTTAGAGTGATAAACACCACTTGTCTAAAAGTTTTAGGTCTAATCTAAAAACAAAAATAAAAAGAAAAACAATAATAATGACCAAGATATATTATCTCATTTAAAAAATTTTGTTAAATTAAATTAAAGAGTAATTACTTAAATCAGTTTCCAAAAATTTTAAAAGTAGATATTTTAGTTTTCAAAAAAAATTAATGTACAAAAATATCCTTAAAATTTTATTTTGATAGACAAATTAGTCTCCAATTTATTTTTCAGTCGACTAATTATCCAAATCACTCATCAACAATTTTAAAAGCAGACATTTTAGTCTCCAAAAAAAATTAATACACAGATCAGATCAATCTCCAATGTTTTTCTCTGTCAGACATAATAATTTTTCGTCTATTTTTCAACATAACTCACTAACAGAGAATGCAAATTTAACATACTTTTTTTTAACATGATTTTTGCACATATTATAAATAAAAAAATAATATGTATGTATATGTTAAGTTAGTCTAATTATATATGAAGTAGAAATTTAGTTAGTTTTTTTAGTTAATTGATAATTTAGTGATCAATTTGAGATTCAATAAGTAAAAAATAGAAGAATAACTTTGAGTATACTTAATTTCTAGCTATCACTCCAAATTAAATTATATTAAATATAAAAATATCAAATAATTTTAACATTGAAATTTTTGTAGAATAATCTCTAATAATTTTATTGAACAATATTATTATTATTATTGTTGTTGTTGAGTGACAATATATATATATATATATATATATATATATATATATACTTTTTATGCAAAAACTATTTTTATATTATAAATACATACATAAAATTTAATGAATAAATTAAATTTATTATTATTTTTATCCAAAAATATGTAAAAAAATTATGGTACAGTATTATTGTGTAATTAATAATACTTTTATTTTATTTTACTTTTTTATGGTGTAATTGATACTAATAAATGTCACTCAATGCACATTTGGTGATGATGATTGTATAAGCATATCTACTTAAAATTTTACATAATGCATACACATGAATATAATTAATGTTTAGACCACTTTTTAATGAAGACATATATATAGCTTAGAGTTAGAAAATATTCAACATAACAAAATAAAACATACAAAAAAACAAGACATGAAACTAAACAAATCACAATAATATGTTTTTAATTTAAGAGAATACAAAATTTAGTACATTTCTTTTTGTTGGATTCGAAATTGTGTATGTAGTGAGAATGGTTCAATATTTTTTTTTTAAAATACCATATTAGAAATTAAATAGGTTTAAATTAACCTTAAAAATTAATTTGATTATTATAATATCTACTAATAAGTACTTGAAGAATTTGATGAGTTATGTCGGAAAATAAATGGAAGATTATTATATCTGACAGAAAAAAAATATTAAAAATTGATCTATGTATTAATTTATTTGAAAACTAAAATATCTGCTTTTAAAAGTTTTGGAGACTAATTTGGACAATAATTACTCCACTAAAAAATAAATTATGGAATAATTGATTTGTTAGAGTAAAATTTTAAAAATATTTTTGTATATTAATTTTTTTTATTAAAAACTAAAATATCTACTTTTTAAATTTTGAGGGACAGATTTAGATAATAATTAACTTTAAATTAAATTAATACACGCACATCCTAACAACATGCTCAAATAACCATTGAAGACGGATTATATTCTCTCTTACAAATACATATGCAATCATCTATATAAAAACAAAATTAATGTAAAGGAAAAGAGGAAGAGTAAATACTGTTAAAACTGCTTTGATGTGATTATAAGTGAGGTCAAAAGAAAACGAACGTTGTTTCTTCAATTGAAGCAAGAGTGCAAGACATCAACAATATCCTCTCCTTCTAAAGTGTCTCTATTAAGATCTATGTGTTCATCAATAACTTGGTAGAACTCATCCAACTCCTTAAAAATTCTCTCAAGACGTGCATGAAGTCCTTTAAATCTATCAATCCAACCCAAGAAAGGTATACAATCCGAAACAAAGAGAGTAATCAACATGGCTTGGAACTCATTGAACAAACTATGGAACTTACTCCTTTCAACTCCTTCATCTTCATACCTTAGCTTCTCCCAAAGGCAATCCTACATATGATAGTGCTTGTTAGAGCCATTAACACCTCATTCAAATTTGTCACCTTTTTTTATGAAGCATGGCTCGATATTTTCTTGATCAATTGCTTGACCTCAAACTCTCTTATTGAGGAAAGGTTTGAGACACGCTTAGCACTAAGGAGATGAGAAACACATATTTTTCTAATCTCTCTCCAATAATCATTGTTTTGGGAAAAGAACATCTCCAATCCATTATAGGAAAGTTTTTGTTGAGCAATTATGTTTGGTCTTTCAGCAAATTCACGAACTTGGTTTTTCAATGCTTCTTTGGCCAATTTAAGGGATGAAATAACAATTGCTTTCCTTAGACCTAATTGAAGGGAGAATATAGGGCCATATTTCTTTGAGAGTTCAAATAGATGAAGATAAAGGGAAGTAGTATATAATTGCGAAGATTTCCAATTATTGGAAGCCCTCTAACCTGGTGGAAAGGCTTTGTTCTTGTTAAGTGTTCTTTGTTTTTGAAAAAAGAAGAAAAACAAGGGCAAGGGAAGAGTAAGGAATAGAAGATAAGTGGTGACATTATTTTAGCCCGTGACTAATTAGGGTTATTATGAAAAGTTTTTGATGATGTTTTCTTACTTAATTGTTTAATTTAGTATATGTTTGTTCAGAAGCATGAATGCATGTCGAAAAGTTTTAAATGTTGGATTAAATTTGTTTGGATATTTTTTTAATATATTTTTATATTAAATATCCGTTTACTTGAAGCAATATTTTGTAGATTTTGTTTTAATTTTTATTATTGAGAATTGAATACAAAATTTATTTTTTTAACTATTTTTCTTTTACTTTTTTTATTTTTTCTATATGTATGATCATTTTTATTTTATTTCATAAATATCTTTTTTCATCTTTTTTGTTTTTTAACTTCATTTTATTTCAACTTTTTTTTGTGACTTCTCTATCTGAGTAATGTTTCTTTGTGACTTCTATTTTATAATACCAATGTCATCTTGATTTGTTTTTACTTTTTTCACGCACTTATTTTTCTCATCTTCAATAATCAAGGTAAATCTCTTTCCTTTATCATAATTTTGCTTATTAAATTATTTTTGTTTAAAAAAAATCAGTTTCTATTTTAAAATTAGTCAAATACTGGTTCCTTCCAAAGTAAAAATTAAAAAAAGGTTTTATTGTGTATCACTCATTAAAAAAAATATGCATTTGAGTTTAGATGAAATATATATTATGATAAACTTCAAGAAAAATATGTATTTGAACTCAAATAAAATTAATTGATATATTTCGGATTATTCTAAAGGCTTGTCTTAACCGTACCCATTGCTTGAACCTTTTTGCTAAGTATTGATAAGTAGATTTAACATGCCAATCTATAAATTTTGATATGTATTGAAATGTCTTCACAAGTTTAACAATGTCATTTCTTTTTGTTAGGAATATGATCAATTTATCCACTATATCATACATACTTTGAAAAGAAATAATAGTAGCACACATACACATAATTAGAATATCCAGAGCATTAAAATTTCATTATATTATACTATTTTTAATTTCAATATATTATACTATTTTTAATTTAATTTAATTTAATTGGCCTTCCTAATCTTTTATAAGTATAATGATTGTATACTTATTTATTTAACTGATTGTAGTGTAATGAGTTTAGTTTTTTTATTCTTGTAAGTAGAATAATATTCATATGTTGTAGTGCACTTCTATATTTTATGCATTTTATTGTTATTTTTGTTTCATTTTATAAATTTGGTTGCTTTTATTATTATAGTTTATAATAATTAGATCTTATCAATTATGTGTTTATATATCTAATATTGTGTGTTGTATGGCCCTCAATTTTTAAAAGTTATTAATAAATTATTTATGATGTATTATATTTATTTAAGACTATATTGTAGAGATTTTTATATAAAAGTTGAGGAAACTCTTATTTATTATTTAGAGTTCTTATAATTGAAAAATAATTAGTATTCTATATGTCTTAATTTTAATATATAATTTTTTAATCTTATTTTATAAATAAAGGAGAATTAATTTACTTATCTCCAATTTTTACTAAATTGGTATTTAACTGAAAATTATTTAAAGATTATTAATTAGAATGTATTCTTAAAAATAGATACTTTATATTTAATTTAATTTTTATTATTGTCCTATTTTTTATTTACTTCATAAAATTACACTACTATCTCTATTGTTAATAAAAATATCTAAGCTAAAACCCTAACCTAATCCTAATTTTATTTAAATCTAATTTTCTACCCTAACCCTCTAACACACTAACACACAAACAACAACCACATCCCTCACTCACTCACGCACGGTCACACACTCACACTCAATACACACAAAAAGAAACCTAACACAACAACTGGGAAAGAAATAAAAGAAACACTACAAGAAAATGGAACATTTGTAACAAAAAATTTGTATCAAATTTAAAATTGTTACAAAAAAATAGTATTTTGTAATAATAATATGTGATTGCTACAAAAGAATAATGTTTTGTAACAACATTACAAGTTGTTGCAAAACATGATAACATTTTGTAACAACCTGTTTTATTTTGTTACAAATTATGTTAGTTTTTGTAATGAGATGGTGTTTTGTATTATAATATTTTGTAACAAAAAAAGACAAGTTGCAAAAATTCAAAATATTTTGTAACAAATTTTGTTTTTTGTTTCAAAAACTCCAATTGTTTTGTAACAAAAAATTAATTTGTCACAAAATTTAATATTGTTTGTAACAAGTTAATTATTTGTCACAAAATATAAATATATTTTATAACAATTTTGTTTTTCAAAATGTTAAACACTTTAAGAGTAAAAAAAATTATGTATATATTTTTTTCAAAATAATTTTATTTTGTAACATCCTGCATTTTTGAAAATCTAAATATAAATAAATTGTGATTTTAATTTATTAAGTTTAAACTTTATAATTTTAGAAATTATTTTATTAGAAATAATTAAATAGATTCGGAGATAATTTTATTATAAATCAATTAAGATTCTTAAGTAATTTTATTATAATTGAATATTTTGTATAATTTTAGTAATTTAAAAATAAAAAAGAATTGTATAACTTAATTTAAATAACTTTTATCATGAAAAAGTTATCACTTATTATTAACTTAAACTTCTTATTTTATAAACTAATCTATTAAGAGTAATTAAATTAGTTTTATTAATATTTGGAGTTTAATTAATTAATATTTTTGTGCAAATTTTATAATTGGTTATTTGAAATTAAAATTCAATAATAAAAGTATTATACAATCTAATTTAAAAAATTTTATAATTGGTTATTCTTATGCAAATTTTATAATTGGTTATTTTTATAAAATTATTATATTACTCGTATATATTTTATCCTAATTCTAGAATTACCAAATAAAATTCTAATTTCACTAAATTCCTAAATTTATACCCTAAATCCCTAAATTAAAACACAATGCACACACATACTTTCAGAAAGGAAGGGAAAAAATGGAGAAGGAAGGAAAGGGAGTTCTCGAGAGAACTAGAGAAACAGAGGATGAGAGATTGAGGGGAAACGGGACGCAGAGGGAAGAGGAGAAGAGGGAGATGGTGCCGGTGGGTATCCTTGCCACCGTCACCGTCATTATCGCACGAGAGAAAGAGAGCCCACGTTCGAGAGAGAAAAGGAGATGCTGTCCGCGCTGCTGCCTCCATCGCGACCGATCCACGGCCGCTACTGCTAGGGTTCGTTGCCGCCACCTCTGCCAATGCCGACAAGCCCGAAGAGAGAGATAGGAGTTCGCAGAGATGTGACGGGGAAGATAGGAGATCGTATCGCTGCTACCGTTGCTAGAGACGGAGGTACCCATCGATCTACACGCCGTGGTTGCCATCGAAAATCACTGCTGAAGCCACAATGCCATGGTGGTTGCTACTGGAGCTATACGCTACTGCCGTTGGGGCTAGTGATGGAGGTGTTGTTGCAGACTCTATTTCAGTTTAGGTCCTTCACTCCTTTAACTTGTTCTACTTCCACTTTTACTTTATGGTAATCTTATTTCTGCTACCTTGTCTCCATTCTATTCTTTGTCAGTTACCAAAATTTCAAATTATTATTGTTGCTATCGGAGAGGGCTGTCAGGGTTACCATTCTAGTTCTAATGTCACTGCCACTACTACTGCTAGGAGAGTGAAGAGTCATCGGAAATCCTACTGCTGTTGTCGAGTTCATTATTAAGGCGACATCGAGGTAGGGAGTTCAAATTAAATGACTTTAATTTTAGAATGCCCATAAAGTTTATTGAATGACTGCAAATAGGTTTAATTTTTATGAGTAATTGATTGGTTATGTGGATATTGAATTGTGGCTGGAAATGTGATTGAGCTTGTGGTTTTTGTGAAATTGATTGATTGCGTGCGAATTATGAATTGTTGATGAGTGATTGAATATTGAATCTTGATGGATTGTATTGGTTGATTACTATTGGGCTGGTTATTAAATATGTTTTGAAATTAATTTTGAGAAATATTGAAAGTTAAACTTGAAATGCTAAACTTTATGTTGAAAATCAGAATTTTGAAATGAAACGGCAACTTTGAAAGTGCACCAGCAATTTAATAGAGATTGGAATAGTATGAGACTAAAAGATAAGCAAACTACAACAAGTATATTTATTAATATTCAATTTTGAAGATGTCGTATTAACTAGAGAGTTAGTTATGATTTTTCAAAGTTGAATAGTAAAATCTGATTTTCTGCATTACTTTCAAACGGAGTTAGAAACTTTGAAAAGCTATAACTAATTATGTAATGATCAGAATTGTATGAGGCCAAGTCTGGATTAACCTTGGGAATATAAGGAACTAAACTGAAAAATTTGAGACCTTTTTGTTAAATATACAATTTATGGAGAATTTTTAAAGTTAGGTTGTTAAATCTGTCCTGCAGCAAAAAAGGTCAAACAGGGCAGCAAATTTTTTGTCTTGCTGCGACTTCTACGAGCTGAGTTTTGGAGTGAAACTAATTTTGTTATAAAATTTGATTAACTTAATTTATTGCTCTAAAACTTCAGAATTTTAGGAGTTAAGGATTGGGAGTTGTGAATTTTTGAATATTGGTGGTCAAAGCTGGAAAGAAACAGATTTCAGCAAGCTATGCATCAATTTCCAATGCTTGTAACTCTTAGAATTGAATAGCAATTGGGTTACAACCAAGACACACTTATTTCTGGATGAGCTAGAAATTTCCAAACCAAAATTTAGCTTAATTAGAGTTTTGTAATAAAAGTTATTCAAATTGAAAGGTACTAAGCTTGTTGGCTTCTAAAAGAGATTCTGACTCATTTTTACTTAACTTCCAGGTTATGTAACTTCTTCATTAAAAATGGTATTAACTCAGAACTAATTGAAAAAGAACTCTGGATGAGTGAAGTTGAACCATATTAATTTTTAAGGTCATTGGATTTAACTTGGATTTTATACTGAATTTTGAATATCACATGTTGTTGCTGTTTTCTGGTTTTACGCACTACAGAGCAGTCACGGTTTTTTCTCTATTTCTAAGGCTAGAGAAATCAGAAAATTATGATCTTTGGTTTGTTAAAAATCTTATTTCAAGATGAATATCTGGACATAAAGTATGCGCAATTCTGAGTTTATTTGCTATATTAAAAACAGAAAAGAAGATAGAGTGTTAAGAATATCTTAGTAACAGTTATGAGTTCATAAAATTAAAGATTAACCTTAGCGTTATATGACTGATTCAATGTTAGAATTTGTTTGATTTTGAACTGATTTGATACTGGAAAGGTTGAAAAGAGTTTGGTAAATTGTTTGGTTGGGACCCGTAAGGGTGGTTAAGTCTTATTTTCAGAAGAGATCATGTCCGAATTTTTATAAAAGTATAAGGATCTATTTATAACATTTTACTTGTGTCATGGTTGAGAAATGACAAATGTTCTATTATTTGGTTTGATAAATTTGGTTGTGTATTGGTTGAGAAATAAGTTGTGAATTGGTTGTTTTTGTTGGAACCGTAGACGGTGGAAATATCCAAGTTTTAGGGGAGGTTCTGCCAAAATTTTTCTAAATATTTTGGATAAAATTTAATAGAAAAAATTGTAGTTAGTGTTATATCTTGTTTCTAATTTTTTGTTTCGATTTTGATGAGTTTGGAAAACTCTTGATTAATATTTGTGATGACTAAATATTATTTAAAATAATTAACTGCAAAAATTAATAATCTGATTTGATTAAATAATTTTTGTTGCAGGTTTTAATATTGGGCCGAAAAATGAGTTTCTGGCTTAAGCCCAATAACCAGCCTTGTTGCATGTTTTTATACTAAGTGGCTGAAATTTATATTGATGGGCCAAACTCAATAATATTATAACCAAGCCCATATTTATTTTTTATGAGAACCTTCTATGCTTGATCCGAAACAAATCTCATCAAGAAAGCAAATGTTAACCAAATGGGCCAGTTTTAAATTCAATGCTACAAGCCCAAATTTTATTTGTGATGCATGGTTCCAAACTTGGTCCGAAACCAAGGAAAAAATGAAAGCAAAGTGCTTCCAACGGAACCAAGCCTTTAACCATGTGATGGATTTCAAAATCTATTACATTGTTAATTAAATGCATGGGGAACATGAGAGAGAAAAGTTCAGCTGAATTGATTGATGGGTGTAATGACTACACGCCACTCTAAGCTAGGGAAGTAAAAGCAACTTTCACCAACTAATTGGTTTATTACATTTGAATTGCTTTTGTTTCAAGCTGTTTATTTTCTTTCATCTCTCTCTTCTTTTCGGTCAATATCCAGAAAATAAAGGAAGCCATGGAAGCTACATGGAGCTACCAAAATGAAGTTGCATGCATCAAGACCATCAAGCTAATGATGGCAAGAAAACATACTAAAATAAAAATGAGCTGTGGCTGAGATATTCACTATATTTGGTTAGATTTGGTGATGTATCTTGAGCCTTTCATGCTCAAAAATGGACGAAGAAGATCTCGGCCAGCAAGGGAGATTCTTGAAGCATGGCTTGTCTTTGATTCTGCTCAACCACCACAGGAAGTAGCTAGAGTGGCGAAGTGATGGTTGAAGGCAGAGATTGAAGCAGATGAAGTCATCATCATCATGAAGCATCAAGGGCCAGAAATCCATCTTGGAGAGCAAGCCAAGGATGGAGAGCTCGGATTGATGAAGAGTGATGATCAAGAAAGGACTAGAGGTAATTGCATGTTGGTTATTGCATGGTTATCTCTTCTCTCTCTATGTGACCGAACCGGTTTGTTGAAGGAGGAAGAAGTTAGTTCGGTTTTGGCTTCAATAAGTGGAGGCTCCCCTCTTCTATAATAAGGGTGGACAGCCACTGTTTGAAGCAAGGAGAAAATTTGAGAGTGCAAGGCACAGTGTTCTCAGAGCTACCTGAGCTAACAGTTTTCTCTTCTCCTTCAATGTATTTTGTTTTGTATTTTTCTGTTTAATTTTGTCATGTCTTGAGTCTCATGGAAAAAAGGCAAACAGTGAGGTTTGTAATGAAAAAGCCATAGAGCGGAAAAAGGCAGAGAGTGTAAAATTAAAAGAAAAAGCCATAGATGTCTTAGAGTTCCTTTGTTCATCTATGTTGTGTTTCATGATTCTGTGGGAATCCCCTTGTAAGTTGGGTTAGCACTTTACAAGTTGTAATCAGATTGATTATAGTGAAATTCCATCATGTTTGTGATGGAGAGTGGATGTAGGCTGCACTGCTTTTAGCAGCTGAACCAGGATATATCTGGGTGTAATCTTCTTTCTCTCCATTTCTGTTTTCTACTGCACAGGAGCAAAAACTAAAATGTCTCGTGCCAAGTGACGAGACAAAACAAAAAGTATCGTGGCAAGTGACGAGCAAAAACAAAAAGGTCTCATATCCAGAGACGAGCCAAAACTAAAAAGTCACCTCTGAGTTCAGCAAGTATTAAGCAACAAAAAAGGGGGCTAAGATTCAACCCCCCTTCTCTTAGTCACTGAAACCATCAGATTTTTTTTATTTACAGGAGTGCTGAAATGGTGACCACATGCTACCTTGAGGGCTCAAGAATATTTTGATTCATAGAGACACTAATCTATGTTAGAACTTTTAACTTTTGGTTGAATTTATGCAAGACATATAACTTGTAAAACTAATCAATGTACTCACTAAGATTCTTTTGTTTTAAAACAATTTTACCTAAATGAGCCATGTTTGAATTATGTATGTTTTTGCATATTATATAAATGTAGACTTGCTTATTAAAATAGTTAATAGATTAGTTAATTTAAAAAATAATTTAGTAAATTATGCATGCAATTTGTATTAAAAAAAATAGTTACAAATAATTATTTTGCTTTTGTAACTAAAGAAAAAAAACGTTACAAAATCAAGTTACATTTTGTAACAAAATTTTATGATAGGAAAAAATAGATTGTCACCAAAAATACCTTGAAGATAAAAATTTGTTACCACTTTTGTAACAACTTCTGGTTTTTTGTATCAGAAAAATTTGTTACAAAATATCACTTTGAATTGTAACAGTTCCATTTTTTGTTACAAAAACTTTTTGTAACGGGACATACTGCAACATCCCCTTTTTTTGTTACAAAATCCTTTTGTTTCAAAATTTCAATTTTTTGTAACAATTTTTTTTGTTACAAATATTACTTTTTCTTGTAGTGAAAGAAAGGGGAAGAAGGGAAGCACGAAGAGGGAGAAAGGGGAGAGAGAAGAAAGGAGATCCGAGGATGAGGGGAGAGGACTGCGCTGCTGTCGCCGCCAGAACCACGAGGAGAGGGAGTCGCGCCGTCAGCCGCGTTGTTACTGTCGTCGCTGATTTTCACCATGCCTCGTCACCACCGCTGCGCCGCGCTCCACACCGTCACCGCTACTGTTCTGTCACGGGAGAACAACGCGCGAAGGAGAGAGAGAAGGATCCGAGGCTGAGCTGAGGTCCAACCGCCGTGCCCTGTCGCTGTTCACGTCGCCTTCGTTGGAACCGCCGCCGTCGCTGCCAGCTTCCATCTCCATCGAGGCTGATTATGGATGAGAGGGGACGAAGCTGCCTCTGCCTCCAGAGAACGCACTGCCGGTAGGATTTTGGGTTTGCCCTTCGTTTCTTTTGAGATTCTAGAAGCTTTATTGTCGTTGCATGTTAATTTTAGTTGCCATTGCCGGAGTTCAGTAGCCGCTGCTGCTTGAGGTGGTTGCCGGGGCTGCCGCCGAACCGGTTTAGAGACCCCGCTGCTTCGTTTTGTCATTTCAGTAAGTATTTACGTTTCAAAAACCCCTGCGTTAGTGTTCGGTTATGTTTGGTTAAAGACTTTGAGGTTTGGTAACGTAGGTTTGAGTTTTGACATTGCGTGTCGCGTAGATGTTGCTGTAGCTACTGCGCCGTTCCTTTTATCCCAGTAAGTGTCTCTATCTCGGAATCCTCGCCATTAGTTTTCCATTATGTGTTTTAAGATTTTCTGTGATATTAATGTTTTAGGAATTAGAAACCGAGGCCGCATGTCGCGTTTGAGGCTGTTCTGCTTTTGAGAAAGCAAGCGGAGCTGAGGTTTCAGTTGCCATTGATTTCGGGTCGAGAGGAAAGGAATTCCTTGAGGCATTTGGATTGTGGTTTGAACATGTCGAGGTAGGGACTTTTTCAAAGAACTTAATTTTATAACTTGGAATTGCTATAAATGGATATTAATGTGATAAATGTACTTCTAGTGATTGTGTAAGTCTTATGTATTTGTTGGGCTATTTTTGGATGAATGTGATTGTTGTTTGACTGCATTGCAGTTTGGTTTTGTTGAATGGGCGATTGCTGAATTATTTCTTTAAAGTTTTGGAAACGAGTTTGGTTCATTGAAAATGATTTGAGTCTGAAGTTGTTTCTTGAAATATAAATTTTCAGAATTAAACTGATTTGGATTTGAGCCGTGGAAAGGGCTACATAATGGTTTGGTTGGGACTCGAAAAGGGTAACAAAGTCCAAGTTTTAAGGGAGATGCTACCGAATTTTTATGAAATTTAAGATTTTGTTTTAAGAATGTGATTTAGAAAAGGAATGTATTTGAGAGGTTCTATTATTTGGTTCTTGATTTATTAAGAAATAGATTTTTTTCGAGTTTAATCTGTTTACGAAAAGTTTATGTTTTAAGATTGATTTAAATAAGAAAGAACCTATGCTTTGAAGTTTGATTAAAGAAGTACTTTTGGAAGAGTTTTAGTGGATTTTAAAAGAAGTTGAACTTTGATTAATTAAGTTCGTTTTGCTTCTCAAGTATTCTTTAAATTTCGACTTAGCAAGACTAAACAATAATTCCGAGCTTTAGAAAGGTTTCCGATTTACGAACGAAATGAAATTGGTTTTTAGGCGCAAATAAGTTGGTTTTGAAAGTGGCTCGGAACTTTTGGCTTACATGCCTTGGTTTTGATTTTAAGTCTCCATTTAAATTGATTTCAATTTAAGTAACTATGATTTCAAGGATTTCTACTAGAAATAGGACATTTTCAGACAAAAATTTCAGACGAAATTTATTCTGTCTGAATGACTTTTTAATTTCAGACACATTTAAGACAAATGTTGAACAACTTTTAGTGGAGGTTTTGGAAAAATATATTCTGTCCTAAATTTGTCTAAATTTTGTCTCAAATTTTGGTGCCAAAATTTTTATACAAATTAGCAACACATTTTAAACAAAAATTATAATTCGTCTGTATTCCATCTGAATATGCACAATAACTTCAGACGGATTTGGGACGCATTTTAAAAAATGTTAATTTTATCTCAAATTTGTCTATAATTAGTCTTAAATGTTTATACTATAACTAATCATTTGAATTAGTCAAATTTTTTTTTTCACAAATTTAGAACGAAAATAACATTATTTATAAATTCTGTATGAAAGTGCATCAGTTTTCAAACGGATTTTATATGTTTATTGAGAAATTATAACATTTAGTATGAAAATAAAGTTTATATTTTAATTTTGTCTATAATTTAATTGAAGAATGGGTTGTTCATAACTTTGTCATATGCATCTCATTGATTTAATCTAACATTATTCGCAGAAAAACAAGTTTTTATTCTAATTCTTTTTAATTAATTTGCTTATAGACAATTTTTTTTTAAAAAAAATATCTGCAAAAATTCACTCTTTCTTTTTATTTATATTCTATTTTATTTAAATAAAATTGTGTCTCTTAATATTACTTTATCTATTCTTTCGTTACCAAGTGAATCTTAATGATTAAATTGGATAGAAAAATAAAATTAGCAGTAAAACAATAAGTCTCAATTTTTTATAAATAGTAATGTGATTCTTGTTTGTTCAAAAGAATAATCTACTGCGATCCATACCGTAAGATTTTATATATATATGTAAGTATAATTTTATATATTAATTTATCTATTGATTAAATAATTGTGTCACACATGTAGAAATTATATAAATATCTTAAAAAATTTGGAGAAAAATTTATTTGTGATCTTAATTGAAACCTATCGACATATATCACTTAAAAAAACGTTTAATTTATGCTCAATTGAACACCTTTTATATATATATATATATATATATATATATATAGTCTATATCATGCTTGTTTAAACAATTATAAATATCTTTTTTTAAAATATATTATAAATATATTTAGTTAACAGTAATATTAAATTTGATTTTATTAAATATTTATCTTTTAAAATTATTATATAATGAAAATTTAAAAATACAACTTAATTTAAATAATTTAAAATTAAATTTTAGATCTGACTTTGTTAAATATTTGTTTTTTAAGTACCAATATTCTAGAACTTATTTTTTAGGTACCAATATTATAATCTTATTTTTTTAATTTATTAATAAAAATTAGATATAGTTTAATTTTAAAATTTTTATATATGTAGTTGTTTTAAAATCAGATCTTTACTCGCGCCAAAAAGCCAAATTTTAAAAACCAAACTCAATTCCAAAACCGCTCTTTTGGTTTTAGTTTTTATCTCCTCCTCAAAAACTGCCCTACCTCACAGTTCACAGAGAGCCGCTCCTCACTCACTCACGCTGCTCTCCTACCTGTGGCTGTCGTCAATCTTCTTGGTCGCACTCCAGCCAGCCTCCGACCTCGCAACTCAAGCAATCTCCACCCTCTCTCGTGCTTTGTGCTCGCAGGTTCGTTGGTTCAGGCTTCATCGTTCTCTACTATTTCCTCCTCAAGGAGTTCCGCAAGTTCTCCTTCAAACTCGTCTTCTACCTCGCCCTCTCTGTACTATCTCTCTCTCCAGATCCAAAATGCTGCATTTCTCTACCGAATGTTCTTGCTCTCTACGCATCGTATTTTGAATTCTTGAACATTGTGTCAGATTCTTGAATTTTATAATTTAAATTTAAGCGCCAAAAATAAAATGGTGTGATTGAATGAGCTTTGGCTTTTCAAATAGAATTTGTGTATGGCTGCTGCTGTTTCCGCTTGCTGGATTTGATTTCAAACTTTGTAGTTGTTGTTTAAAGTAATTTAAATCCGTTTGAGTATTTGTATTCTTTTACCTGATTGCTCAATTTGATTTCAGAACGAATGAATGTGAAACTGTTTGGATTCTTTAATGGTTTGTTATGGTTAAAGGAATTTTGCTTAATTTGGAATAGGTTAGGATTTTAATGCTCATGAACCTTAGCTCTAATGACAGAACGTTATTTTGGTTATGGCTTGAATATCTTCAAAAAAAATTCCTTAAATATCTTTAATATGTTTAAAAATATAATTTATTCCCAGTGAGCTAATCATCATCACAATAAGCTTCTTCATGCAATACAGGTGTTGTTAAATTAACTCTTGTAGTGTTACCTTTAGTAGATGAACTCTGTTTGGCAGTTAGAAAACTAATTCAGGCAACTAACTCTTGTATTCTTTCTAGACTTGTTTCCCATAGCCGTGTAAGTTGCAACTTTAGTTTGTATTTTGTGCTGCTAATGTGGCCATTTCGCAATAATTAATCATAAGGTACTATGTTAAAATAATTAGTTTATGCATTTGTTTGCTTTGTTTCTTTTTTCAAGGCATACACTATCTTAGTAGAGTTCTCTTCTATGAATGTTTATTTTGTTAATTTATTTTAATAATTGCAGGATATGCTTTGCAGAAAAGACTATTGAAAAGATCAAAGACGTCAGTTAAAAATTCAACAAAAAAAAATTAGTTTTACTGAAAAAACATTTCATGTTTTATATGAAAAGTTGACTTCCCCACTTTTTTCAACCTTGTTTATTCCTGCGAAAGATGAGCTTGGGACAGCCTTTAATGATGATGAGGACGATAACATGAGTGATTATATATTTTTTCTGATTTAGATTAAGAAATTTTTAGGTAAATTAGTTAATACATTTTGTAAACCCCGCTAAAATCGGTAAATAATTAGTCAATAAATTAATTTTTAAATAGAAAATTTAAAAATGCAAATCTAACATCAAAATAGGATAGAGCTCTTTAAAACAAGAATTTTGATAACAATTTCAAAAATTTTAGCCCAAAATTGAACTGAATGGACCGAACTGGTTGAACCGGGGTCCAAACCGAAAACGTGGGTCCAACCGGACCCATAACTTAAAAGAAGCAGCAGCTTCTTCTTCCCCATTACATGCACACGACGCCAAACAGAAAAGGGAGGAGAAGGAGCTTCCCTAACCCTCATCAAATCTTCTCACTACCATAACTTCTCCGTTCGAGCTCCGATCGCCGCACCGTTCGCGGCCACGCGTCTAGTGCGTCGAGATCTACATTTCTATCAAATCAATTTCACCAGTAAGCTCCATTTTTGTTCCAGAATCTTTATCCCCTTTCTATTCTTGAAATTGAAACCTTATAGTGAGATTTTGCCAATTTTGATGTTTCAGGTTCGATTTAGCTTGCGGAGCTTACTGGGTTTGAGTTGCTACGCGTGTGGGAGCGGTAAGGTTTTCCTAAACTTTAATTTAA
This sequence comes from Arachis hypogaea, assembly GCF_003086295.3. NCBI lineage: Eukaryota > Viridiplantae > Streptophyta > Magnoliopsida > Fabales > Fabaceae > Arachis > Arachis hypogaea. Next base: position 109,934,358 of record NC_092047.1, on the reverse strand, counting down.
TTTTAATTTCATTAGGTAAAATCTTATTTGGAACATATATGTGTATTAGGTGAGAATTAAGTCCATATATATATATGCATTAGAAGTAAAAAGTGAGTATTTGGAGACTTATCGGTGATTGAGGCTTAGATTGTGGTTGGTTTCTTTGAGCTTGGGGGCTGTGTTCTTGCTTGTGAAGCTGCCTTGGATTGAATAAAGTTATCTGCCAAGGTATGGTTTAGGTTTCGCGCGTTTAACATTTAAGGTGTTGTGAAAACTTAGGCTAGAAAATTATAGGTTAAGTTGAAATGGTTAAATGCATTAAATGATTAGCTTTGTGAAGATGTTGGATAAATTCATGGTTATACTTGTATTGGAATTTATGAGTATGAGTGTTGAATATGTGTGATTGTAATTTATTAATGTTGGGTTGATGATGATGTTGATATGAGTTAAATGAACTTGCTGGTTATGGCTTGTTTAATTAGTGAAGGTGAATTATGATTTGGTATTAATGGGAGAAGGTAATGGACTAATGAATTTTAATATGAAAGTTATGGTTGGAAAGGGAGGATTCTTTAAATAATGTATGGGTTTGATGATTTGGTGTGGATATTAATGTGCTAGTGGATAGGATTAATAACATAGAACTTAATATATGATGGAGGTGCAGGTTTTGATGGTAAGGAACATGAATCGGTGAAAATGGGATTTGGTTATAAATTGGTAAAAAGTGAATTTTGGTGAAATTTGGAAGTCCATAACTTACTCCTCAAATTTTGGATGGAATTGTTGTTTGTTTCAAATAAAAGATGGTTTTATAAGTTTTTGAACGATATCAATTTTGTGAAAAACAGAATTTTGTAGAGAAAGTTATAGACGACGGAAGTTTGGTATAAAAACTGTACTTTCAGGATAACAAAATCTGGTTTGTAGCAGCTTTCTGGGCATTTTGCCAATTTTAGGAAAACGTCCATCCACGCATACGCGTGGCGTGGCATTTTAACGACGCATGCGCGAGAAGCCATGCGTGCGCGTGAGAGGCTAATGCGCATGATCACGCGTACGATTGACTCACGCGTACGCGTGACTTGCTGTTCGCTCCATGCGTACGTGTGACCCACGCGTACACGTGGCCCCTGTTTGCTACAAAAGTGGATTTTAACATTTTAAATCAGATTTCTCACTTCTAAACTTCCATTTTCTTCCTTTTTGACTTAAGGTATGGTACTAAGACCAGTAGCTAGTTGAAACTAGGAAAATAAGATAACTTGGGGGGTGAAGCTAGAGGTAAAATGATGAGTTATATGAAAGAGATGAGAATGTAAATGAAGTATAATGCCATGACTTGATGGATGATTAAATAATAATTATAAATATGAAATGGCTTATGAATGATATCTGAGATACGAGTTTCTCTGGATAACAGAACCGTGGCTCGCCACCACGTGTTCCAGGTTGAATCTCGATACTCTGTTGACCCTACGTTGTAAGGGTGACCGGGCACGTATAAATTTCTGGGTATGGATACCCCCATTGAGTGATTTATGAATGAATGTTTGAATGATGCATGAATGTGAAATCTATGCATAGACTCATGGGGATGCGCGACGGGGGACAGTCTAAGGTTTTCGGACTTGTCGGGTTGGCTGGATAACCGACAGATGAGCCTCATCACCCATAGAACATGCATGCATCATGTGCCTTTGTGTGTTTTGATTGCTATGCATTTTCTGGGTTTGCCTAATTGAATATATACCTCCTGTTACTTGTTATACTTGCTTCTTGCACTATCTGCTTATTACTTGTGCGTGAACTTGTTTGGTTGCTTGTTTTCGCTGAATTAAGGAAGACAGAAGGATGGAGGAAAGGATAAAATGGCTTGGTGTTATGTTAGGTTTAGAATTGAGTAAGTTAGGCAGGTTTAGATTACCCACCCCTATTATGGCTTCTATTTAGTATTTAAGTTTTACAATTGTACGACAGAGTTCTAGGATTGCCTCTGGCATTCCCAAGACCTTATTTATTATACGCGTGGCACCTTTACATGCTGAGAACCTCTGGTTCTCATCCCATACTGTGTTGTTTTCAGATGCAGGTCGAGAGGCTCCTTGTTAGGCGTCTGGATCTTGAAGCGAAGTAGTCCCTGGGTTATTTTGGGCTTTATAATTGTATATATTTATGTACCTATGTACTTAGCTTGCTCTCCAAAAATTTTGTTTATTTTGTTCCTCCTAGAGGTTAAAGGAGAGCTAGGACCTTATTTTGAGTTTTAAGTACTTTGGGATATCTATATGTGTATGTATATATATTCTCCGGCCAGCCTTAGCTTCGCAGGCTGAGTCAGGAGCTAGTTATGCTGTTTCCTTGGCTTTCCTTTACTTTCTTGCTTATCTTTATCATTTTCCTATTAGGTTTCTTAGTACGCAAGTAATCCTATTCCTTGAGCGTTGCGCTTTTTATTTCACAAATTTTGTTTTATCCATTTTTCAAGGCTCCTAGTTATTATATTCTTTCTACTATTATATGTATGTATTTTATTTTTAGAGGTCGTAGCGCCTCGCCACCTCTGTTTTACATCCTAGGGGTAAAGCTCTGTGTGGTAGGGTGTTACACATTTTAATTTATTCATTATTTGTGACCTTTCTAAAGGCTTTCTTCTTTGTTTTAGTTTAATTACTTTTTTTCTTATTTTAGTTTGATTATATTTATGGATAAAAGTATTTTAATAATAATTTTTTTAAGTCTTTTATTGTAATTAACTTTTTTATGATTTTATTATTTATTTATAATTTCAATGATGTAATATGAAAATTTTGTTTATTATAATGGTCTTAATATAAGAAACAGATAGTATACAATTTATTTTCTAAAATATTTATATATTAAATAACAAATTATTTTGTATAAAAATTGTTTAAAATATTTTATTAAATTTGTAGAAATTTTGTGCGAAAATAGTTTTTTATTTTGTTTGAGATTTGTTTAAAATACGTAAATTATATTAAATTAAATTTATTTAAAATTTAATTGAAAAGAAATATTTGATTTATTTAAAATTTGTTCGAAAAAATATGTTATATTTGACTAAAATTGTTAGAAATTTGTCTGAAAAGAAATACATTTTTGTTTGAAATTTGTTTGAAATACATTGTCTTTATATTGGCTAATCTGTCTGAAATTTGTCTAAAATACATCATAATAGTTAGAAATTTAGTAGATAATTAGCTATTCAAAATTTGTCACAAAATCGTCTGAAAAAAATTTCGGACGAAATTTCAGACAAAATGTAAATTAGCAACAAGGGTTTTTGGGACAAAAAAAATTTGTCTCAATTTTGTTCGAAAAAAAAATTTGTGTCTAATTTGTTCGAAATTTATTTCAATTTTATCTCAAAATTCGTCTGAAAAATAGGAATTTCTAGTAGAAAGAGTTTAAGAAATGAGGCAGGTTATTCTTCCCTAAAGTCTTGAGACTCTACTGAAAAATTTTTATTACTACATCCTGTTTTAGGATGAATGATTTTGAATCTTTTAGAATAAACTTTTAATTTGGTGTGGTTTTGAAATATTTTGGGAAGATGTTTGTAGATGGTGACTGTGTTTTAAAAAGAAAATTTTACTTTTGAGAAAAAGTGGTCTGTGAACTTGAAATGATTTGAGAAATGAGGATTTTAAAGTTAAGATTGAGATGGATTGATTTTTAGTTTCCAAGTAAAGAGATTTGAGAAAAAGTGATTTATGACTTGAATGATGATTGATTTTATATGAATTATTGATGAAGTGCAGAATGATGATGAATAAATGAATATGTGGCTTTTGCACTTCTTTTATTTGAGATACGAGTTTTTCTGGGTAAAGTACCATGGCATGCCATCACGTATTCCAGGTTAAGACTCGATACTCTGTTGACTCTACGACGTAAGGGTGACCGGACACTTATAAATTCTCGGGAATGGTACCCCATTGAGCGATTTGATATATATATGTGAAAAAAAGCTATGCATAGACTCATGGGGATGCGCGTCGGGGGACAGTCCAAGGGTTTAGCAAACCGGGCTTGTCAGGTTGGCTTGATAACTGACAGATGAGACTCATCAACTATAGGGCAGACATTCATCATATGCATCTACGTGACATTGTTTGAGTGTGCATATTGTAATTGGTTTGCCTACGTGAATAATTATGTCTAATTGCTAATTACTTTACTTGATAACTGCTTGATTGTGTTTGAATCTTCTTACTTGTGTTTGTGACTGAAAACTGGTTGGATTGTGGTAGATTGACTGTTGATTAAAATGTTTGGGCCTATGGCCATGATTGATTATGTGATGGGTCGAAGGCCGTGAATGGTTTGTGTTTTTAGTTTAGTAAAGTATGAAAAACTAAACTGGTTCAGCATAGACTTAATGAACCTATACTTGGAACAATTTGGTCATTCATACTGCCTAGAAAAAGCTCTTTTAAAAAGGTTTGGATTTTTGGAGAATTAATGGGTTTCTCTTTAAAAAAAAAAGATTTCGAATTTTGAATGTGGATCTATAATTTTGAAAAGATATATAAGGCGGGTAACAATCACTATACCTTAAAAACAGTTTTTATTTTCACGTATTCTATTATAATAATTCCGCAACCCTATAGTGAGAACCCTTTCGAGGACGATGTTCTCACTCGCATACAGGTCTTTTCTTTTTAGGTTTTTGGACGACGAAGTTTGGAAGAGTTAATCATTTCGTTTCTGTTTAAACAATATTTTGTGTTGTATTAGTTACTTTCCCCTCACCTTTATCTTTACATATTTTTATAAGAGAGATGTGATTTTGATTATGTAATGCTTAAAATTAATATATATATATATATATATATATATATATATATATATATATATATATATATATATCCTTTGTAAGTATTGATATTTGTATGGATGTAAGTTATCTATTAAAAAATCTTCTGAGCGGTAAAAATATGGTTTAAAATTTTAAATAGGCTCATATTTTAGTATTAAATACTATAAGAGTAATCGTAATACCTAAGCTATTAGAGTAGCGCAGCCAGAAGCGTAATATTTTGATAGTTAGGGTGTTACATGTGTAATTTATTATAATTTAAAATTAAAAAATGCTAAAAGGTCATCAGAATATATTATTTTTTGTCATAAGTTAGTTAATAATATTTAAAAATATGAAATAAAATATGTTGTTGAATTAGACTAAAAGAATTGAATTAATAGTTAAATAATTATCAAAAATAATAAATTCTAATAATTTTTTAATATATATTTTTTAAATTTTTAATTTTTAATATAAAAATTATTAAAATAATAATATTAAAAATTTAATTTAATTTTTATTCTTTTGAGAATTTTATATTTAAAATAATTTTAGTTATTATTATTCAAATAATATTTTATTAATTATAATTATTTTTAAATTAAATATTTAAACATAAATTAACAAATTTAATCTTAATAAAAATATTTTTAATAAAATTAAGTTAAACTCAACTCTAATTTAAAAAAACTAAACTAAAACACAGTTATAAATCGGAAGTACCATTATAAATTGATACTTTCTTGCTCAGTGTTTAGATATTTATTCATCGACAGTATTCTAAGTTCTAAATGCTTTGTTATATGAATAAAAAATATTATATTATTAAATTATTTCTTTGTTAAAAAAATAATTGGACACCCAAATTTAATTATCCAATAATAAATTGATATTTTGAATAAAAAAGAAAAAGTTCACAATAAATTTTAGATTCGATTTTTTTTTGTCTTTGTAAAATACGGCTAATTTTTTTTTATATAAGATTGATATGTGAGTTATGGTGAGTTATGGAGTATTAGGGAGATATACACGATTGTGACGGCTTTCAATTTTTTGTTTTAGTGAGAAGAAATCGGACCCAGGGTTTTTTGCCAGTACACAAATCGAATCCAGGGTTTCTGCCAATACATAAATCGGACCCAGAGTTTACACAAATCGAACCGAGGGTTTTCTGCCAGTACACAAATCGGACCCAAAATTTTCTACCAGTATACAAATCGGACCCAAGATTTTCAGTACCTTCTCATACCCTGATAAAACACCGTATACCTTCATAACTCTACTATACACCAACTCTCCCTCCATATTAAAATTAAAAAGTTCGTAAAATACATGTTTTTTATTTTATTTTCTAAAAATTTTATAAAGTTGAAAATATTATTTGAAAATGGCCTCGGCCCTCTGTGGCTCTGTCATTGGATGAGACAGGTTAACATTTAGTAAGATGTCATATCATTTTCACGTGTCGGGTGCTCTAAAATATCTCCTCTCATAATTTACCTATTATTTGTCCTCTCTCTCTCTCTTTCTTTTTCTCTCTGAAGTGTGATTCTCTCAAAAAAAAAATTCACTATCATTTTTGTTGCGGTTCTCTCTCTCACTTCTTTAACTGATTTTTCTTATTTCTTTTTTCTATCTATAAAAATTAACATGATTTTGCTAATTATGATTTTGGTATGATTGAAGCTTTAAACTAATTTGGATTTATCATTGGAATTTGAATATTTTAGTATAAGATTGAAGATTATTTGCTAATTTATTTTTTTGACTCACGAATAGAAAGATAGTATTACCATATGCTCCAAAAATATACCAATTTCTTAGAACAATGCAAGTAGAGCTACAAAATTCATACATTTGGCAACTAAAACTAGTGTGACCTACAATGCTATGAGACACATAAAACTAATAACTAATGGCCTTTAATTACTTAAGTAACATAACTTTATTCACGTACTTCACTACCTATCCCCTTCTAAATTTCATGGTAATAATGTTGCATATCTCAGTTTTATTATACTAAATAAATAATATGTTAAAGTGATCTAAATAATTAGAAAATAGAAATAGTAGTCTTCAAAAAATATTTAAACAAACACAGGAAAATAGAAAAAAATAATCAATCCAAAAAAAGTATATTTCCCAACCTCTTAACTAAAGAATCAAATTATAATGGATACTTATTTTAAATATTTGTGACATAAAGTATTATTTATTAGTTATTATTTTATATTTTTAAGTATTAAAATATTTAATTTTATATATTTTAATTTTATTTATTTAGTTAGTAGTTTAACTTTATGTTAGAGGATTTAGGTAGTGTTTATTTTCAAAGACTAAAATTAAAATTGGGAGACTATAATTTAGTATTATATTGGTGGATAGAGACTGGAATTAAAATTTCACTCCCAAAATGCAAAACTTCAGTCTCTTCATACTTCCAAAAAGTGGAGACACAAGTAAGAGACAAAAATATCTGGAGACGAAAACTGAAACTTTAATAGCATTTTCTTTAATAACTAAGAGTATTTTAGTAAAAATTCTTATTTCATCTCCATATTTATCTTGAATCAAATAAGATACTAAGACATAATTCAGTTCTATACATTTTACATCAAACATAATACAAAGACTTAATTTAGTCTCAGTCTCTAACTCTCGATCTCTGGCTTTCAATCTCAATCTCCCTTCAAGACGCAGCCTTAGGATTTTCATTATTTTAACTTAATATGATGATGAGGTGTATAAATACCTTCTAAATTATTGTAGCCATGATACAGAGATTAGAAGTTTGAAAACTCACTTTTTGGTTTTGTGACAAAATCATATATAGACAAATGAAGTTGAGTGAGTCCCTTTATTGTTGCATCGTGAAATTGGATAGAATGTAGAGTGATTCTCTTTGATTCAATTTCAATTTGTCATAAACTATGGTGTGGACAAATTAAGTTGAGTGAATCTCTTTCTTATTACATCAAAAATTTGAATAAAACATTACAAGACACACGGATATTAGCATAAGCAAATTGCCTGCCTTTTCTCCTACTACAGTTTGCCAAGTAGCAGCAATTGCCATCCGAGCTCTTCAATGTGACGCAGAATCGAATGGATCGGATTAGCATCGATTCTATGAAGTACCTCGGTAACCCCAACCCTTTATCATATATTTGGTGGCTGTGATACCTAAATCAGATAAGATTATCCAAAATCAAGAAAAACAGAAACTCGCGAAAGGAGACTGGAAGTGCGCGGACCCCTGTTCTCTGCTCCACCATGCGCCGCTATGTTACCATGGAGTTGCGTGGCTGCCGACTCATCCTCCTCTCACCGTCGTCGACCGTTCTCCTCTACTCTACATTGTGTGAAACCCCTAATCCCTCTTTCATAATGTGCGAAACCCACCTTGTTCTCTGCTCCACCGTGCGCATCTGTGCCGTCTTTGAGTCACGTGGCTGCCTAGACATCCTCCTCTCACCATCGTCGACCGTTTTTCTCTCCTCTACTGTGCGTGAAACCCTTACTTCTTCCTCCACCGTGCGCGATTTGAGCTATCATGGCCTCTATCCTATCACTGATTCGTTCTTCCATCTAAATTAATTTCCTATTTTCATCAAAATTTTCTATATATGATTGTATATATTTTATATATTAACTAACTATTTTTTGATTAAATAATCAATTATCAGAATAATCAAATTTACAATTAACAAATAATTAAATTTATTTAGTGTTATATAATATTTTTATAAGATATTAAATATATATTTTTATATACAGTAATTATATATATATATATAATTGCGTTATATTATAAATTCATTTTTTTAAATAAAGAATTGAATAATTAATAATAAAATAATATTTTGAATGAAAAAAGAAAGTTCACAATCAATTTCAAGTTTAACTAAATTTTTTCATCCTAGAGTACACATTTTAGGTTTGATTTTATGTTTTTCTATAAAATTTAATAATATTTGGTATAGATCTATATCGTTAATTAGCATTAAAAAGATAGGACATCTAGTTAGCATTTAAAATGCCTTGCAATTTTCATGCGATCTGTATTCGGATATATGAACCTTACTTCTGTGACATATGGCACATGAGATCTCCATATGATGGAGATATATCAATTAGGTAATAAAACATTAACTCATTTGTGGGTCACATACATGCATCATGATTCACTTATTCTATTCTGGTTCTAAATTTAGAACAACAAATATTAAACTCAAATAAAATTCTGTAAAACAAAATCATGTTAAACAAAAATTATTTGGTAGCTAAATTTTTAGTATTTATAAATTTTTTATATTCAAATGATATTATATTATCGAATATAAATAAAATAATTCAAACAGAAATTACTTTTTATAAAATTTAAAATAATAAAAAATATATAAATTATTATATCTCTAACATGATTTATCACGTAATTTTTTTTTTTTTTTTGAGTTTAAGTGAATTTTTTTTATAATTTTTTTTTATTTTTATTTGTATTGTGTCTTTTTTTTAGAAAATAACTAAAATTTAATTCTAAATTTTTATTTTTTTTCAAAAAATTAAATTAATAAAAAATATAAGTAGTTATATTATTCCTAACAAATTCATTTGATATATACCTTTTGTCTGAAGTGTCACATACAATTTAGCATGCATATATCTCGTTATTCGTTCTTCACGTGTATATAAACCTTATCTCTTCTGCTTCGGCGTTGGACGGTTAATGTCCATATATATATATATATATATATATATATATATATATATATATATATATATATATATATATATATATATATATATTCCAAAAATAATAGATTATATTTCATTAATTATTGAAAAATAAAATATAAAGATATCCAAAAGCAGTACAGCATAATGAAATGTGGGGATTTCTCAAAAACACTACGCTGAAGGTATTCATCCAACGGTGCGTGATTGAAAAAAGAAGAAAAATCTTAAAGAAGAAAGAATGATAAATCAAATTGAATGCAACTAAGAGCTTGCCTCATGGAGATGGCGACCTAAACTTGGAGTTCTTTGGATTTCACGGAGCAACCTGACAGAGCTTGCTAGAATGGCAGACGGCATTGAAATAGAACATTCAAAAATCAACTGGTTGCGAGCTTTCCAACAGTTCCAGCAAATGATGACAAGCAATTGAGGATTACGGTCAGCATTCTTCAACGGGTTAAGCATCTCTGTTGATGCAGTCCACCATGTCCAAAAGTCATTAGGACTCTGAGGAGAAAGACAGTCACGAAGATAACTCTGAGACCATACATCTTTAATTCTAGAGCAATCGATCAAATAATGAGTGACTGTTTCGGTTGCTTCATGACAGCAGGGGCATATTGGTGATATAGATGGGATGCGGTGATGAATCTGAGCAAGCACCGGAAGCCGGCTATGGAGAGCTTTCCAGATAAATAGCTTAATTTTGTGAGGCAAGTTCAACTTCCATAGATCAATCCACGGCTTTTTCTACTGCATATAATTAGCGCAAAGCTCCAGAGGCGGATGGTAAAATAAATAGCCAATTCTGTAACCTGAAACTGTATCATATTGCTTGAATTTGTTCAAATTCCATTGCAATTTGTCCCTATTCTGCTGAATTTTAACTGACAAAATCCTGTTTGCAACATCTTAGGGAAATAATTCTTGAATGAGATTCTGATTCCAATTCCTATCTTCAGTAATTAGATCTTTAACTCTTGGAACCAACTCAGAAATAGCCTGTCTATTTGGCATGTCAGAAATCATTAAAGGATACGGAGGAGGCAGCCAAAGATCCTCAAAGGTTCGGATATTCTCTCTAGTACCCATAGCCCAATTAAGACATTTTTCAACAATCTTTCGGCCTTCCAGTATGCTCCTCCATCCCCAAGAAGGTAAGACTCCAATTTCTGCCGTTATAGCGTTACCATTGCTAAAGTATTTACTTCTTAGGATTTTGGATAATAAGGAAGTAGGCTGTGTTACGAATCGCCAAAACTGTTTGCCTAAAAGCGCCAGATTTTGGATTCTGAGATATCTTTAAATCCAATGCCTCCTTCTTTTCGTGGGCGAGTCATAGTGTCCCACCTAATCCAAACCATCCGCCTTTCAGAACCTTTTTGTCCCCACCAGAACTGAGAAAGTAGAGAGTGAATTTCTGAAATTAAACCATCAGGTAACTTGAAGCAAGACAATGTATAAATAGGAATAGCTTCTCCCACTGCCTTAAGCAATACGTGTCTACCACCTGACGATAGAAGATTGCGCTTCCACCCTTGGATTCTTTTCCGAACCTTTTCTTTGATCATACTAAAAGAAGCCTTTTTTGATTTAGAGACTGTAGAAGGCAAACCAAGGTATTTATCCTGAGCCCCAATATGATTAATATTCATAGAGTTAGCCACTAGTGTACGAGTAGTGGAGGGAGTGTTGTGGCTAAAAAATACAACAGATTTATTAAGATTTATCCTCTGGCCACCGATGCTTTCATAAGAATTCAATAAATGCAGAATATTTGAACATGCTTCAGGGTTAGCCTTACAGAATAAGATGGAATCATCAGCAAAGAGGAGGTGGTTGACCTTGGGACATCGCTTATGTATCTGAAGATCCTGAATTAGTCTGTTTTGTTCTGCCTTGTGTAGCAAGAAAGAGAGACCTTCTGCACAGAAGAGAAAAAGATAGGGAGATAGAGGATCTCCTTGTCGAATACCTCTATTTGGTTTGAAGAAACCATAAGGTTGTCCTTCCACAATAACAGAATAAGAAACAGTTGTCACTAATTCTCGAATCCACATGATCCACCGGGAGTCAAAACTAAACTTCTCCAATATAAACCAAAGAAAGTGCCATTCCACCCTATCATATGCCTTACTCATATCTAATTTTAGCGTCATTTCATTTTCGAGTCCCCTTTTTTTGTTCTTCAAGTAATGCATACACTCGTGAGCAATTAGGATATTATCAGGGATTAATCTGCCTTTAATAAAAGCACTCTGTGCAAGGCTAATTAGTCTATTCATCATATCCTGAAGTCTATGTACAAATACTTTAGAGATAATCTTGTAAAAGACTGAAGATAGGCTTATTGGTCTTACCTGAGTCATATCTTTAGCATCAGAAATCTTGGGAATAAGACAAATCTGAGTGTGGTTAAAACCTTTAAAAATCCTGCCCCCTGAAAAGAAGCTCTTAACTGCTCGAAACACATCACCACTAAGTATGTTCCAAAAGCTTTGAAAAAATTTTGCTGTCATACCATCATTTTCTGGAGCACTTTGAGGATGAATGCTAAATGTTGCACGTTTCACTTCCTCCATAGTCACTGGTCTTTGAAGCCTACGGTTCATTTGAGCTATAACCTTAGGTTCAAAATCAGTAAACAGAGGTTCAGGGTTCTCATGACAAGTGGAGGAAAAGATGTCCTTGAAATAAGATTCAGCCACAGAAGCAATACCAGCATTTGAAGTAGCCACTTTCACCATCACTGCCAGTTAGTTGCCAAATTCTATTCCTTCGGGTTCGATTTCTAAATTTCTGATGGAAGAAAGCTGTATTTTGATCACCAGATTTGAGCCATTTGACTCTAGACTTATCTTTTCAATAAGATTCCTCATTTTGCAAAGCTTTTTTCAAGTTTGTCCTCTATTTCTGAAATGATGTCGCCTCCATAAATTCCTGCTAAACGAAGTTCCTCTAATTCAGACTATAGCAAATCAATCTCCACCTTCGAATTAGATCTGTGTTCTTGCTGCCATCTGACAATCTTATGCCGACAACACTTTATTTTTTGAGTTAGGATATACATGGCTGAACCATCAATTTGTTCGTGCCAAACTTCTCTAACAATCTGCTTTATTTCATCATTGGAACACTATCTTTTTTGGAATTTAAATCGGCGTTTAGATCTCTCAGCTCTCGAATTAGAGTCTAAGAGAAGATGGGAGTGATTCGAGCCTGATTCTGAGAGTCTAAGAACTGTTGCATTGGGATAGAATATCCATATATATTAGAGTTATAAATAGGTGTATGTGAATAATATAAACTCATAATATCTCACATAGGCCACACAATAATGGATTCACTTCTTCTAATTCCATATCTAACCCTTTCAACATTATTGTTGCTATTCTCTTTGTTTTTCAACAAACACAGCTACTAAGAACACAACAAAAACTTCGCAAGATTCTAAAGGCCTTCCAATAATTGAAAACCTTCACCCATAATTAGCTACTATATATTTATATATATAAATATATATTATTTAATTTATTTTTAATATATATTATGTATTTTAATATATATTTTATATAATAATTAAGTTATAATTAATTTTTATGTATGCAAAATATAACTATAAAATAATTATCTTATTAGACAATAGCTATAAAAATCTCTATTTTATAAAGTGGAAAATTATTATCAAATTCGTAAGTCAAATAAATAGCATTTTCTATTAAATTATTAGGACCGTCTCCTTTCACAGTGCCATTTTTTTTTTAATTTATGTTACATCTTGACTTAATTAGTGGAAACATTACGGTAAGTTATGACACCAAAAATGTATCATATATTGTCGCTATATCTAATATTATTTGTATCCTTATATTATATTACACATGAATAATCACCTAATGAATATATTCTAGAGTAATTTTTAGAGCCCAATAATTTTTAATATTTTTTATTATTATTTGGTCAGTATAAATATTAAATTATTTTTAATAAATAATTTTTATTAATTTATATATATAAATTTTAAAAAATATGAATATAAATTATATTAATTTATATATGTAAAACTCTAATAATATAAATATAAATTATATATTTTTTGTGTATAAAATATCTATAAATATAAATATAAATTAATATTGACTAAATACTAACTAAAAATAATAATATTTATTAATTATGTAATATTATTCCATATTATATGGTATATGTTCTCACAATATAATTGATTGCTTCCTGTATAAGTTGAATCTGTGACTGTCATCAAATTTATTCAGCACCACTTTATTCACCTATAATTCTTTTCACGCACATCTTTTTCATTATGCCTATAGTCAAAATCATTTCTGATCATTATAAAGTAGTTGTATATTTTGGAAATAGAGTTCTCAAATAATTTTTTTTCTCAACTACTTTTATTTTTATTACAGAGTTTTGCTAGGTAAATAATATAGGGTGCAAACAACGTGAATAATAAGTTGTATTTTAGGCCTATTAAAATAAAAAATATTCTATTTCATTTATCTATTATAATTTTAGCTTTTCACTTTCCATTTTTCTCTTTTTTTACCGCAACTACTTTACTTTTTCCTTCTTTATCGCGTTGTCATCAACGCATCTCACCATCGCCATCATTATCTGAAGAAGCAACACCCCGCACCGTCACGGTGCCTTCTTCTTCCATGTGTCGCGTTGTCTCTATGCTCTCTGCAATTGATGCTGTTGCTGCACCTTCTTCCGTTGCACTCCTTCTTCTTCCTTACGTAACGTCGCACCATCACTGAGTCAGAGGCCTTATTCTATCACTGCTCTAACACTACATCTCTGTCCTTGCTTCTACACTGTTGCGTCGTGTCTTCGCCACTTTCATTGTATATCGCTTTGTTTCGTTTATCCAAATGGTATGACCTAAATAAACATCTACATATTAGTGAAAAGAACTATTCGCATATATAATAAAATGAACATTCTGCGAAACATGTGTATGTAAAATCAAGCAAATCAAGTAAAATACCAATCATATACCCAAATAAATATCCATTTTAAAATGAAAAGAACCATCTACATACATATATATAGTAAAATGAACATTGAACTTAATTAATAAAAAAACAAATAACGAGCCAGAATCGCCATACAGCAGCAACGACAGTAACAATTACAAAAAATAATTACAACAAAAATAAAAAATTATAATTATAATTAAACTTAATTAATTAAAATTTTTATTTTTAAAATTAAAATTAAATTTTTTAACCTATTATTTAGGTTGTTCGAACAATATGAGATAATAATTGTACTTTTCTTTTCAATTATATTGTAGAGCGATCTCCATGATTTGGATTGTCGCTTCCTTTAAGGTGTTTGAGGTCACAGTCTAATAATATTTTAAAATTAAATAATTATGTGCAACAAAAAATATGATAGACAATAAATAAAAATACATAATTAATAATACTTACACTTATAAAAATTTATTTCGATAAGTTTTTTAAAAAAAATGGAGTTATTTTTGTAAAAAAATCTTTAAAAAAATAAAAATAATTTTATGTTTGAATATCTCATATAAAAAATTTTTTATTTATTAATTATATTTGAGTAAAATAATATAAAAATAATTTTTTTATTTATTATGTAAAAAATATTTTTTTAAAGAAAAATATCTTTTTAAAAAAGATATAAAATATAGTTTCTCAAAAAAGATATTTTTTATTTTTTTAGTACTTTTACTTTTACTATTAGAAATTTGTCAAATACGCTAAAAATAAATAATGATATTTTTTATTGAAAAAAGAGATTTTTTAATCAACTTAACGACACTCAAACAAGCACTAAAAGAATATAAATTACTCTCCTAACTTAATTGACACAATTAATTTCTCTTTATAACTATCTTCTCTCATTTAGTTATACCAAAAATCCATTCCAAATTTAATGTAAATCAAATTCCAAAAAACTCTCTTTCATTATTACATTCATAATTTTATAATTTCACTCAAATAAAAATTTTAAATTCTTATATTTTTAACCCTAAAAAAATTCAAATCACCTCAACACATTTTATAAAAAATAAAAACATCTTAAATTTAATCGGTCACTATTTATTAAAAATAAAAAACGACCAAAATTATTAGTTTGTGACCTGCAAAATAAAATAATAAATGATAAATTAGCACCAATTTATTGATTATAAATATTATTAGGGGTGTCCGCGGATCGGATCGGATCGGATCGGATATGGCCGAAAATTCGATCCGATCCGCACAATTTTCATCGGATCGGATCGGATATGATATCCGCACTTTTTAGTGCCGGATCCGATCCGATCCGCACATTTGCGGATCGGATCGGATATCGGATATATCCGCATAATTAAACCTTCTCTTTTTAATCATATTTCTACGTAAAAAAATTCGATAAAAATATTTCTTTCATACTTTTAAACTTATTTATTCCTAAAATATTTTTAATCAAACTCTCTCTAAATAAAAAAAAATAAAATAATACAATATATAAATAATAATTACTAACTAAAACATACAAACAAGTAAATATAATACCAAACATATATATATATATTTATTAATTAATTATTATAGTGCGGATCTGCGGATCCGCGGATCGGATACGCGGATGTAGAACAGATATCCGCGATCCGATCCGCAAAGGGTGCGGATCGGATCCAATCCGATCCAATCAATTTGCGGATCGGATCGGATCCGCCATTTTCGGATCGGATGCGGATATTTACCGCGGATCTGCGGATACGATCCGATCCATGGACACCCCTAAATATTATGTATTTAAAATTATAGATGTTATACGTATAAAATTATGGATGACGTTAAATTAAAAAATTTTAATAATTTCTACTATACAACTACTCATATTTTACATATAGACTATTATAAAATAAAAATATAAAATATAAAAAAATTAAGAAATAAACTTTTTAAAATAATTATTAACTCATCATGTTAAAATTAATAAATAAACATACATATGAATATTAAATAAAAAATATTAAAATAATTAAAATCATCACCATTAGTGTATATATGAGATAATTTGAAATATAAATAAGACACACAGTTTAAAATGTAGTAATATTAATTGTAAAAATTTGTTTATTATATAGACATTATATGTATGAAATTATGAATATTATGAGTACAAAATTATGGATGTTATTAATATAAAATTATAGATGTTATCTGTATGAATTTATAAATGTTATGAATAAATTTGTCAATTGAATAAATTAATTTAAATATTTGGTATTCTTTTTTCAAATTCAATTATGGTAAAATTTGAAAACATATGTGATTAAAAAACTAGAATAAATCATTCCACTTTGAAAAACATAAAACAAATTTTTAAATTATCGAGGACGGAAATTTAAAAAATTATATGATAATTTAAATATATAATGTCTTTAAAAAATATTAAAATAATTTAAAATATACAATAATACATAATTTGAAATTAAATAATATTAATTATAAATATCCTGTTAATTATAAAAATTATATATATGAATTTATGGATGTTACATATTAAATAAGAAATATGATTTTATTATTATAATATAAATTAAATAACATAAATATAAATTATGTGTATTTTATTTAATAAAAATATAAATTGATAAATGTATATGATTATAATATGCTATTTAATATATACAATTAATACTTTTATATACAATAAATATTATAGTAAAAAAAAAAGACGAGTGAAAAGATAATAAATAACATTGCTCATCTTATTAAATAAAATTAAAAATAGAAGATTCTGGCTATTTTTAGTTTTCTAAGTTTGATTTTTAAATTTTTTTCATTTAAAATTTGAAATTTTAATATTATTTTATAAATTAATAACTTTTAAATAATACTTAAATTTTTTACATTACGAATATTTAAAGTACGTATTAATCTATCTCACAATCATTTTTATGAGTATGAATATGATAGATGGTGTTTTATTTTTAAGTGTTGTATTATATTTGATCCTTCATATATTTTGGTTGAGGTTGTTTTATGTTGTTTGGTATCTACAGTGATGCCACCTCTCCCTTTACTTTTCAATCACATTGTAGAGCGTCTTCTATGATTTGGATTGTCGCTTCCTCTAAGATATTTGAGGTCACACAGTCTAATAATAATTTAAAATTTGTGGTCCTAATGCTGTTCTATAAATTTCTAAACACTCAAGCAAGAAATTAAAGCATCAATAATAATAACTTTTCATAATCATTATTAGTCAGGAGCCAAAATGGTGTCCCCCCTGCTCTTAATTCTATTCCTAACTCTTCCTTTCTCATTGTTTCTCTTCTTCTTTCAAAAACAAAAGAACAAAGCCTTTCCACCAGGTCCTAAAGGCCTTCCAATAATTGGAAACCTTCACCAATTTCATTTTCCTACCCTTCATATTCAACTATGGAAGCTCTCAAAATTATATGGTCCTTTGTTCTCAATCAAACTAGGTTTAAGGCCATGTCTTGTTGTATCCAATTCCAAAATGGCCCAAGAAGTGTTGAAAACTCATGACATTGAATTTTGTGGAAGGCCTTCTTTTCTTGCCCAAAACAAAATTTCCTACAATAGGATTGAAATTGCATTTTCAGCATACAATGATTCTTGGAAAGCAATCAAGAAAATTTGTATTACCCATTTCCTCAATTCAAGTAGTGTCTCCAAATTCTCCTCTATACGCCAATTTGAGGTGAATCAAATGATCAAGGAGATATCAATACAAGCTTCTTCTAAAAGTGTGACAAATTTGAATGATGCAATTTTGTCACTTACCAACACTATAATTTATAGAATTGCTTTTGGAAGAAGCTATAAAGATGATAAAGGAATTATTGTTGCTAAGAGGTTACTTGGTTTGCTTAATGAATCTCAAGCTTTGTTAGGAGCATTCTTTGTTTCTGATTATGTTCCATTCATGGGGTGGATTGATAAACTTAGAGGTATGCATTCTCTTCTTGAAAGAAGTTGTCAGAAATTTGATGCATTCTTGCAAGAAATTGTCAACCAACACCTTGATCCAAAGAGACAAAAATCTGATGACGAAGAAGAAGAAGAAAATGTCATTGATGTCTTATTGAAGCTGAAGAATAATAAGGAGCAGTCATTTCCATTTGATCTCACTTATGATCACATCAAAGCTGTGCTAATGGTATGTAATGTTATTTTACACATTTTTTTTTTAATTTACGTACTCTATATATCTTCTTAATTTCAAAGAAATTTGATTTGAAAATCTGTGAAAATATTATTTGGTATCAAATTTTCCGTGAGATTATTTATAAAGCAATAAAACTACTAATCACTTATAATCATATCTTAGATTGTTTCAATTTGAGTATTGTATTTAATTTATCTAGTATACTAATTTAGGATAAAATTCTCTTTAATTTTTCTTTTTCAAATTTTTTTAAAATTATTTTTAATATTTAGGGTTAAGTACTAAAATCGTCCCTAAGGTCGGGGGCGAAAATCAAATTCGTCTCCGACCATTTTTTGTTATTAAAATCATCCCTAACGTTACAAAACGTTATAAAATTGTCCTTTTTTTATCTCAATTTTATTTTTTGACCAAATTATCCTTAACTATTAATAAAAAAATAAAAAATAAAAACAAAAACAAAAACAAAAAACTCCTCCCCCACCCCGACCCCACCTCCGATGTCTCTTCCCAGTGAGAAAACCCAGCTTCTTCCTCTTCTTGTTCAACTTCAACACCGCCACCCTCCCTTTGCACTCTCTCTCCTCTACTCCTCCGCCACCAGCAACTCCATTCTTGACCCCTTAACGCCTCTCACTTCTTCCACCCCTTCCTCCGCCACACTCACTGGCCTTGGATCTTGATATCCCATCCTTCTGCTCTTTGCAAACTTCCCCTTCCTTCCCCTCTCCCACCCAAAAAATCCCAAGTCTTCTTCTCTCCTTCAACAACAACAACAACTAAATCTAGCAACAACAATTCTTTTTCTCTTCTTCACCAGCAACAACAAATCCAGCAAATTGAACAATAACAAATTCAGCAAAATAAATCACTAACAAATTTAAATTTGACAACAGTTCAACAATCATCAATTGCACTTCAAATCCAAAATCAACAACCACAGAAATTAAAAAGAATTAAAAAAATGATGTTCATGTTCTTAAATCTCAGCATGTCGAACATCGAAGCCGAGCACCGCGAAGGGGAGGAGGCTCCTGCCGGCGAGGACGAGGACACCGGAGCTCAAGTAGCTCCGATCGTCAGACTCGAAGAGGTCACCGTCTCCAGTGGAGAATAGCATCTTCGTTTTCTTCGCCAGTGAAAAAAGTTCAAGCAGAAGCAGAAGGAGAAGCAGAGGCAGTCAATCACAGAAGAAGAAGCAGCGCCGGCTTCCCTTCCCTCCCCCAAGATTCGCCGCAAAACTGCCACCGTTATCGAGCCCGAAATGGAGAGGAGAGAGCGCAAGTGAGAGGATGAGCTGTTCACTATTGCGTCTGTTGCTGCAAGGGATTCGTCGTCGTCGTTGTTGGTCCATCGCCGAACTGCTGCCGCCGTTGAGTGCGCCGTGGCTGTGGTGGTCGCTGGAGGAAGAGAGAGCCAGAGGAGAAAGAGAGCAAGCGAGATCTGAGGAGAGAGAGAGAGCTCGGGAGCAGAGGAGAGAGAGGGAAAACCCGTGCTCAGCCACCGCCGCGCCTCTGCCGCCGAAAAACGCCGCCGGGAGGGTGAGTGAGAGAGTGGGGTGAGGGAGTGAGGGAATGAGGGAGAGGTGAGGGTTGAGGGTTGAGGGGTGGGAGTGAAGGAGTGGGTTGAGGGGGTTACGGGAGGGTGAGTGAGGGAGTGAGGGAATTACGGAGGGGTGAGGGGTGAGGGTTGAGGATTGAGGGTGGGTGGGGGGTGGGGGGAGTTGTTTTAATTTTTTAATATTATTTTTAATTATTTTTATTAATAATGAAGGGTAATATGGTAAAAAAAAATAAAATTGAAGTGAAAAAGGACGATTTTATAACGTTTTATAACGTTGAGGATGATTTTAATAACAAAAAAAAGTCGGAAACAATTTTAATTTTCACCCCAGACCTTAGGAACGATTTCAGTACTTAACTCTAATATTTAATTTGATATAATTAAAATTTATGAAAATATTAAAAACAAACAATATTTTTTTATCATTTTTTTATTATTAAGTATACATGTAAAATTCATCTATTAGTATTGTGAAATTTAGATTCCATCTAGTAAGCTATGTTTATTAATTTAGTGTATGAAACAAAAAGTAAATATATAAAATATTTTTCAATTAATATGTCACATTGTAACATAAAACAAATGAAAGTACGTCAGTGAACATTTACCTATAATTGTTTTCATGCGAAATTGATATTTGAGAGAGAAATATTATGGGTCATAAGATTTTGTAATTTGTAACCATCAATTAGTCATCATGAATATTTTAATAGTATGAAATTATATTTAATGTGGAATTACTTATTTTTTTTAATAGTTAAGTACTAACAAAATTTTAATAATGAAAATGCTGTCCTCCTAGACCTCCTCTAATTTTAAAAACTGTTAGATGATAATTTAATTAAATTTATTAAATTATGTAACGATTTTTAAATATCATTTTCACATCACAATAGGTTTATCTCATGATTTAATTAAAAATGGACCACAATTAGAAGCTATAGGTTGGCTAATGTATGTCGCCACATTTATATCACTTAGGTTCAATAATTGAAAATATCATAATTTATGTATCTTATCAATAATGAAGTAAACGACAAGAAAATATAATTTTTTATATTTAATTATTTATTATCAACCAATTATTTTTTTTGAAGGACATACTTATTGGAGGGACATATTCAAGTGCTGCCACATCAACTTGGGCCATGGCCAATCTAATGAAGAACCCTAAAGCAATGATGAAGGTTCAAGAAGAAGTTAGAAACTTCTTTGGAAGCAAAGGCTTTGTTGATGAAGATGAAATAAGAAATAATAATAATAATGTTCTACCTTATCTTAAGGCAGTGATAAAAGAGACACTTAGATTAGTGCCACCATTACCACTATTATTAACAAGAGAAACAAATGAAGCATGCAAAATAGGAGAATATGAAATTGAAGCCAAGACATTAGTGTATGTTAATGCATGGGCAATTCAAAGGGATCCTGAAATTTGGAAAGACCCAGAAGAGTTTTATCCTGAGAGATTCTTGAAAAGTTCAATTGATTTTAAGGGTCAAGATTTTGAGCTGATTCCATTTGGTTCTGGAAGGAGAATTTGCCCTGGATTGAATATGGGAGTTGCAACGGTGGAGATTATTGTTGCTAATCTTCTTTTTTGGTTTGATTGGGAGATTCCAATTGGGATGGAAGACTTGGATAATAATGAAGTCAAACCAGGGATTGTTCATAGCAAAAAGAATCCTCTTTATCTTAGGGCCAAGAATTATTATCATATGGGAGTAATTAATGAATGAATGGTAGCTATATAGTATATATAATTGGGGCATAAAATAAATGTAATTTGGTAGGAACGTCTTTAGTTAAATTTCAGCCTACTATAATATTGAAATAATTTAAGTAATTTGGCCTTCTATTTTTACATTCAGCTAACTTTGTGACTTTTTTTTTTTCTCTCTTTTTTCTCATTTAAAAATCATAACAATGAACGGAACCTTTGCAATAAGAGCTACTATCCGTTTTTCACAATGATAATCACTTTCTTTTCTAATATACTAAAAATGCATCTTTCAGGATATTTAATAAGTTGCATTTGAATTTTATTTTTGAAACAGAAATACAAAAATCAAATAGAAAGAAAGAGTCGGATTTCGGTCTCAACTTTCAGAAAGTATTAAAATTAGGTTTAATTACTATGCAAGTCCCTATAGTTTTATCGAATTTTTAATTAGGTCTCTATACTTTTTTTCTTTTCAGTTGGGTTTCTATACATTAAATTTTTTTCAATTAAGTCCCTGCCGTGAGTAAAACATTTAAAATAACATAATATTCTTAGTAAAAAACGAATATTCTTGTCATTTGGTTGGAGTGGCTAGTTGAACAAAAATGTAATTTTTCAAAATACCAAAAACACCCCTTTCATTTCATTTCAAAGAAAAAAAAACCCTAGGTTGCTCTCTGAAGATTTCGAGGATCGTCTGCTGCGTCTCCTACGTCCCGTCGTCCGCGTCCGTGTCTGGCATTATCTACAACGGACGCTTGGTGGTCTGCTGTCCGTCGCATCCTTCCCTCTGCGCTAGTCTCCTCTGGTTTGTTCTGTTCGGAGGTCTTCGCCGTTTCTCCGTCCAAGCCGTCGCCGTCCCTCGCGGTGAAGCCCCTTGCCTGACGTCGCCGCCCCGCACCGTGCTGATTCTCGTAGTGCTTGGCCTCCCATCCCCGCGTTGTGCCTCTGCTCCATCTCCCTGTACTCGAACTGTCTACAAACAGCTGACAAAAAAAAAAAGCCTCTTTTTCAGTTTTAAAACTTCATGTTTATGCTAATTTTATTTTGTTTAAAAATATGGCATTGGTTGATTATGTATTTGTTGAATTGATTTTTGCATTGTTTTGATTCAATGGTTTATTTAGGGTTTACAATATGGATATTTATGTACAAGGATTTTGTTTACAATATTTATTCCTAGATTATTTTGTTATTTGCTGATGATAAATTTTATTTATTCTTGATTCTTGATTGTTAATTGTTGTTGCTGTGATGATGCTGCTTTAAATGGAATCTGTTTCTATTTTTATTAATGTAGTGATGGGGATTCGAAATTTATTATAGACATACAGTATGGTGGCAAGTTTCATGATATAGGAAATGTGCTAGAATATTTGGGGTGAAGGATGTTGGAAGAGATGCATTTTGAGCTCGATGAATGGAGTTTGCAAGAAATAGTTAGTGAGTTGCAGAAATTAGGGTACAAAGGGTATGCTAAGATATGATACTGTGAACCAAGATGTCAATTGAGCTCGGGTCTTAGAGAGTTGATGAGTGATGGAGATGCCACGAGAATGGGTAGGTTATTAGTATCACAGACTGTTAAGCGTTGCTCGGTGTATGTTGTTGATGGCTACAGAGAAGGTATTGGTGTTGAGATATGTTCAAATGATAAGGATTATGTGCCAACGGAATGCCCTAGCTACCCGCATGCTTGTTGTGTCATATTCGAGAAGGGGGCAATCCAAGAGATTATTGCAACAACTTCTATAGCCCAGCAGCCTATGTTGCAACTTATGGTAAGTTAGTTTCTCCAATCAACGGAGAAAATATGTTTCCAAAAGTTGAGTGTGATACCATCATTCCTCCCATCTTTAGAGTGAAGCCTGGAAGACCATAGATGGTGAAGATCAGAGAACCTGATGAGAACTGTTCTCAGAAAAAACTTAGGAGGACTGGTACCTCTATTACATGCAGCAACTGCAGACAATATGGATATAACAGAAGGCATTATTCTAATCCAATAGTGTCAGGTATGAAGCAAATTCGAATATACAAACTGCTGTTTTATTGTGTTTAATGGAATAGGTTGTGATGGTATATGATAACATAGTGGGTGTGAATTATATTTGGGTTATTAGGTATATGCTGTTGTTTTAGTGTTTTACTGGTGTGAATTATGTTTGTTTTAGAGTTGAAAATAGATTATGCTGTGTTATGAAGGTGAGCATATTGTAGAGTTGAAAATAGATTATGTTAAATTTGTTTGGTGAAATTTTTTTATATATAAATTGATTGAAAATAAAGTTAAATATTTGTGTGGTACAAAGCTTATAAATGTAAGATGTTTGACATTGGTTTATGTTGCAACTAGTTGTGTTTTACCTGATTTTCGAGCCTGATGTTGCTGCTGCCGCCAACGGACAAGATCCGGCCGCGGTTGACACTGCGGCTGCTGCTAATACTATAGCTGCTATTGACATTGCTCCTGCTGCTGACAATAGATCCAGTGTGAACATTCGTAGATCTGAGAGAATAAGGCAAGCAGGGGTAGGCAGGGGCAGAGAAAGGGGTAGAGCTGCATCTTCACAACCATTCCCCACCACAGCTGCATCTTCACAATCGCTACCCACCACACCTGCGCATGCTATTGCTGCCTCTACTCAACCCTCTTCCATACTTGCAACTTCAGCTTCTCAGGCTCCAACCACAGCCACCGGCGCAGTGAATTATGAGTCTCCTATTGTAGCATCTTCTGGATCTTCACAGCAAGCCTTACCAGCCTCCCAACCTCTCCTAGCTGTGGTAACTGCAGATTCTCAGCAACCACCTAGAGCATCTTCTCAAGCTTTACCAAAAACAAAGGTGTTTGGTGCGAGGAGGAGTGGGCGGCTAAAGTTAGGAGTGAGGAAGCAAACAGGGACACCTAGTGTACATATAGACCTAAGTGATGACTGAAGTAGGATTAAATTTATAGTTAGGGTTGTTGGAGTTGCTATTAAATAATATATGTTGTAGTGAATTGTGTCTATGTGGCCAATGTTTATTATGTGGATAGGACCACTATTTTGATATTTTGGGATTAGGTTGGACCACTTTTAATTATTGCACTTCTTGGACCTTTATTTTGGGTTAGGTATGTGGCATATTATATGACCACTTATTTTATGATATTTTGTGTACGTATGGTTTACAGGAACACTTACTTAATAGATATCTAGATATATGGCATATTATATGGCCACTTTTTTTTGCAGCTTGTTGACCAATTGTGGTACTTTAAATATTCAAATTGATAAAGTCTCTTCCCAACTATGATTTTATTTTTATTGTTATGCACACACAAAATACATCAAAATACAAAATTTATTCAAACAAAACCTAATTAGCAGTAATTGTATTGAAGCCATCAAATCTCTTACATTAGAATTACATAACACATATAACTTTAAACTCTTGCAAACCACATTCCAATTATTAAGACTAGCAAAAATATAAATAGCATATATTGTATTTTACGTTGAATTTTCATATTGTCATCCAATCTCCCAACTTGTTCTTGGAGAATATTGAACTCATCACATAATCTACCCACACAAGCATCTATTTTTCTGGCTTCAACAATCAATCTCTCTATCTCCACGTTTAGTCTCTCTATCTTTCTCTCTTGTGCATCTAATTTTCTCATTTTACCTTTCAACTTAGCATAATTTTGTGTTTCAACAACTCCAATAGCAGCAGCAGACACGCTGCTTCTTGCACCAACTTCATCAACCCACTCAAAAAATTTGTATCTTCTATTAGGACAAGAAATAAATCTTCTATTAGGATTCTTTGTTGTTTCTGAAATTTGAAGAATCAGACTATCACCACAAAAATAGTGAACTCTCCTTTTTTTTCCTTTGTCCACCCATTCTTTGCACCGTCATCATCCTCAATCCGCTCAAAATTATCAATCCACTCAAAAAAGTTGCACTTTAGTATCTTCCCACAAGTAACATACCTCCTACCATAGTCAGAAATGGCTGACGAACGGCAGACGGTTACTACCTCTTCACAGAAATACAGATGTCTTCTTTTCTTTGGGTTGGAGCTCCTGGAAACACAGGTTTTTGAAGAGAAAATGAAAGAGGTTCCTTGACTTTAAGACATAAGTTTGTGGAAGATGAAAACTGGAAATGGAAAACGGGTAAGAAGAGAAACCTCAGATAATTCAAAAACATGGAGTGTTTATAGTAGAAAGATAGGGGTAAATAAGTCATTTCACAACTCACTAACGTTTTTTGTGACGTTAAACGTTAACAAGGACTTAATTGAAAAAAATATTAACGTACAGGAACCCAATTGAAAAGAAAAAAGTATAAAGACCTAATTGAAAATTCGGTAAAACTATAGGGACCTGCAGAGTAAGTAAACCTTAAAATTATAAGAATTTTGACCTCTAGACAAAAAAAAATTAAGAATGATTATTGTTTAATATCTTGGTCAAAGTAAATCTTAAAGTGGTTTTTGATATTGATGTTGTATTTTAAAATTGTCTTTAAAATTTCAATTATATCAATTATGTTCCTAAGATTAGTAAAAGTGTACTATATTAATTTCCGACTCATTTTATATTAACAGAGTGCTGACGCAGCTTGATGACATTCAATTTATAAAAAATAGCTCATTTAAGGATATTGAGAATTTTGAATTTATTAAAAAATAAAAAATAGGGAATAGACTAATTTGGTGCACGATATTTAATTTCAGGGACTAAAATGAGTTATTTAGAACAAAACTAAAGACTAACTTAGAACATCTGGAATGATGACATAATGGATGATACATAGACAAATAATGAATAAATTACCATATGTACCCATAAAAAATACAAACACTGACAAATGTACCCATCAAAAAAGAAAACGACCATTGTACCCATAAAAAATGGGTTTCGTGTGACAGAAATATCAAAACCCTAAAAAACTATTCAAAAACCCCAAATTTTTCTTCTCTCTCTCTCTCTCTCTCTCTCTCTCTCTCTCTCTCTCTCTCTCTCTCTCTCTCTCTCTCTCTCTCTCTCTCTCTCTCTCTCTCTCTCTCTCTCTCTCTCTCTCTCTCTCTCTCCGGTGAGTGTCTCAATTTCAAAAATCTAGTATCAAAGCCAAACCATGAAACAGCATTCCCAAATTCACTTTACCCATTGCAGCCACCACAAGAACCATTGTGACCATAGTAGCAACATCAGGAACCGAACCTTAATCACCACCACCAGTCAACAAAAACCCCTTAAACAAACCACAAATCTCACCAAAAAGTCTATTCTCCGAGAACATAAGCATAATTGAGTTTCACGAAATCAAATTTTTTCGAGGCATTTTCTCAAACACCTTCACGCACTCTCCACAAACCCACACTTACCATATATAGCAATAAGTACATTTCCCACAAAAGAATCAGAGCACAGTACCATCTTTAAAGCAAGCGCGTGAAGTACTTCCCCGAGCTCCACCTCCGTGAACCTAGTGTAAGCCTTGACAGCACACGGCAGTGTGAAATTGTCTGGTAGAAGTCCTGTCACAGAGACTAATTCAACGAATAGTAAAATAGCGTTGCAGTAGAATGCATAGCTGCTGAAAAGCGCGTTGTAGAAGAATATGTTCTTCTTATTGAAAAAATTGTGGAACACTGAGCGTGATTCGGAGGGTGAGGCGCATGCGCGGCATACATGGTGATTAAGTGGGTGGTGAGAAGCTTGACAAGATCTGAAAGAAGACGGAAGCGAACGAAAGGATAAGGGAAAAGAAGAAAGGAGAAAGGGAGGGGATCATCGGTGGGGCACTCATTGGAGAGTTGGAAGAAGATTTAGAGAGAGAGAGACAGAGAGAAAAAAATAGACAAACAGAGAGAGAGAGATGAGGTTTTTGAATAGTTTTTTAGGGTTTGAGTATTTCTGTCATACGGAACTCATTTTTTTTGGGTAAAATGGTCGTTTTCTTATTTGATGGGTATATTTGTCAGCGTCTGTATTTTTCATGGGTACATATGGTAATTTATTTGACAAATAATATTACAATATGTGGTACAAAATAACACGTGGTCAAATATTATTGTGACGCGTGACCCAGTCATCCATGTCAGCATATCGTGTCTCACTGATTAACCCATCGTCATGCTATTACACGTGGTCAAACAATAATGTGACACGTGGCATTAACGATCCATATCATCAAACCATGTCAATATGTCGGTAACGAAAAATAGATTAGAGACTAACATGGTGTATTTTTGTTAATCTTAATTTAAAATATAATTAGACCCATTTTGGGTAAACAACTTAAATAAGTTCTTTTGGAAAAAGAGTTTAAAGTATAAGGACTTTTATTAATAGCAGCTTATAAATAAGTTATTTTGTATTTGGATTTTTAGTTATAGAAGTACTTATTTTAAAGTTGTAGCGTGTGGATAAATAACTCAAAAAATATAATTTTTTTTACACAAGAAAATAGAAATTAAAATAACGATGATAACAAATACTTTTCAACATTGAATGTTGATTTTACATAACCTAATCACTAAAATTACAATTGTTTATGCAATTGATCTTTATTTGCTCTCTTATTAGTTCCATTTTTTAGACAATTAGTTCTTGCCTTGTAATATCATTAGAAATTGGTTCTTCTACTTCACCTTCACCCATAACGGTGTTCTTATATGTGGTGAATAGTAATAAAATTTTAATTCACAATAATCTTGATGGCAATGCCAAAAAAAATTATTGTGTAGTTAGTGTTTGTTGTTTTATTGTGTATGATATGGTAGGTAAAAATAAAAAACAAATATGAAATGCGTGTCACTGTATATTTTGTTGCTGTTTTTTATTTTTTATTTTTACTCCTATTAGCCTCCTCCTTTATTGGAGTTAAGAATTTGTTACAACTAATTATAAAAATAATAGCAAGCTATATAAAAAAAATGACATGTGAAAAAAATAAAATGAAAACTGAGATTTCATATCATACACAATATTAAATACAAATTTAATAATTAAAATAGAGTGGTAAAATGATAAAAAAAAAAAATAATCATTACGTGAAAATGGTGGTAGAGGGCCAATACTTCCAGTAGATGAAACCTTGGGTGAAAATGATGGTGGAAGACCAATGCTTCTAACAGATGGAACTTTGTGTGAAAATGGTGGTGAAGGGTCAGTATTTCTAGCAGAAACAGAAAATATTTTTACATAGCCAAGAATAAAAGTAGATTTTTTTTGTTTTAAAATCAACTTTTTGTAAGAAAGTGATAAAATGACTTCTCGAGAAGGATAAGTCATATATTTTTGCTTCTTCAAAAAGCTGTGAATTAACTTTTTGAGAAGTTAAAAAATTTTTTTTAAATAGTACCAAACACGCGTATTATGACTTAAGCTATTTTTCAAACGGGCTCTTAGTATAATTAGAATCTTAGAAACGATTTTAATGCACGACACCCATTCAGGAACCACCTTGAGAATTTAGTCATCCCGGACAATATCCCAACCTAATGGTGTCAATCACAAACTTGGATCACAAAATGTCCTGTTTACAAGTTTATATGCTTTCACAAATCAAGACCAAATAGTTAACCCAGTAACTAACATTTTAGGTAAACCCAAATCTTTTTATGATTTTCACAATAAATGTTGGGTCAACCCAATAGCTTCAAGGTCATTATAGTACTGAATTGTATTTTTGGGTGAAAATTTTTAGCCCACCAAGGCCAGGCCCAAATTCTCAAATACCAAAGCATTCCACAAGAGTTTCAGGACCCCAAAAAAAGAATTCAGAATATTATTCCAGAAAAGGAAAAAATTGCTTATCAATTTAAAAAAAAAAAATCCTCAATCATAATCAAATAATAATAATAATTAAAAATAAAAACAAATTAAAGTATCTCCGGCAACAAAACTCCTTTTATTAGATAAATAAATCTTAATTTTTTAATATTCGTCAACCAAGAACCAACAATTAATTTTGAGAATAAAAGACTAGTCATAAACTCCATTGTATAAACATAATTCAAAAATAAAATTTTTCATTTTTTTTCAATTATTTTGTCAAATATAATCTTTTATCATTTAATATCTTCTCTCACATTTTTTTCACACTTAAAAAATATATAATAAAAAATCACACTTAAAAAAACAATTAAAAAAAATAATTCCCCACATAATATTTAAACAATCCAAAGTACTAGAGGCAGAACAGCTAACCAGCGCATTTGCAGCTGCCGAAGGAGACAGTATGGTACGATTTTTTAATTTATTATTCTTTTTTCTTTTATTATATAATAATTAATAATAAGAATAAGAATGCATAGTTTTTGAATTTGGTGGTCAAACTTCCATTGTTACGCTTAACCTGCGATTCTATGTTGGCTCTTGAGGGTGTCTTTTCCAGAGCAAAACCCTTAAAAGCAATAAGACTTACACATATTTGGTTGCACTGCACCATGTAGTGTCATGAGAGACACAAAAACAAGATTAGAAGGTGCCATTCAGAATAATGTATATGCATATGTATCCTTACAGATTCTATATATTTATTAGGGTTTATTTTCTGGTGCAGTATCATGTTCATCATCTCTTCACAAATCAGTGAATCATAGAAAGAAGATTTGCATGATGTTGATGTTTCAACTTTTTTAAATGAGATTTTAATTTGAGTAACTGGAGAATGTGAAGACAAAATACGTAACAGTAAGAAGCTAATGTTTGACTTCAATCTTAACATTAAACCAAGTTAAATTTGAGAGATTCAATTACTAATAATAGTAATCATCGTAAGTTAATTTTGAAAAGAGACAAAAGAAAATCAATGCAAAGGTCAAAGTTTTTATTTAGTATTTATTAATTATTATTAAAATAATTTATAACTTTTATGAGAAAATAATAAATAATTTTTTGAATTTTTAATTCGAAGATAAATAAATCGTTGATTAATTAAAAATATAAAAATATTTATTATATTTTAAAATATAAGACATCTAAATCTTTTTAACAAATTTATTTATTTTCATATATTTTAAACGGAGGAACTTAACATTTTAAATGTAAAAAATATTTTATATTTTTAATTAGTTAAAAAATTATTTGTATTCAAATTAAAAAATCAAATATTTATTTGTCTTTTTTCTTTTAGATATAATAAATATATATCTATAAATATCATATACATAAAATTATGAAGGTTATGTATTTATGTTAAATAAAATTATTTTAGTTATTAAATTTTTAGTATTACTGTTAATTTTGCGGGAGTTATTAAATTTCGGTAAAATTTGCAAATTTTTATTTCATTTCCTGAAGTGATATATGGCTGTCATGAGAATCTATGCTTCAGTTGGAATTCTACTTGACACGTTAGTATTTAATATAAACAAGCTAATAATATGAACTAAAATAAAATATTTTCTCATTTTTTATAGACTACAATAAAAATATGAATCAAGGCAAAGAAAAAGAAATCAGAATATTACAAAGACTAAAATGTATATTAAACTCTAAATTTTAATATCATTTGTCTAATTTATTTATCATAATAAAAATAGTTGGCTGGAGAAAAAAGCATTGATCCATTGACCAGTATTCACAGTTTTAAACCATAATTATAGAGTGATTATAGAACAAATTATGGTCATGATTTAAAATTATAACCTAAATAATTGGTAAAAAGAATAGTAACTATGATTAAAATATCGTAATTGCAGTTAAAAATCGTGACCATGAAATTATAATTATGCTGAATTAGATCATGTGGTAAAAAAAACCTATTAAATTATGATTATGATATTCTTAATTATAATTTCGGTTTTAAAACATGACCTTATTAGATTAAAATATTGTAGGGAAATAAGTTTTCTCCTGTATAATATAGCTGCTGCCACTAATATTGTACATGGATCCGTGATACACAAATTCTGGCTACATTTAATTTACACTATGGAGTGTGTTATATATTCATAAGTAATAATAAGGTAATGTAATTCCTAAATGTGTATGTGTAGTGTCAATCAAATAAAATTTTGTACCTTGGGATCAATAATAACGATGTTAACATTTGCATGTCATGCCAACGTATGTTTTAATCTCTGAGAATTTGCAATTGTTTTCTAACATTGACCTTGTCTTTTTTTCTGTCTCTCTTACTACAATATATTATCATCTTAAATTGATCAAGGTATGCCTTCAAATTATGTGGATAACGATCTTCTATTATTTATATTCTTGGCATTTCTTAGAAACAAAACATACATGAATTTTAAGTCAACAACATGGTTCCACATGAAGCGTGTGTATATATGCGCATTCATTGTTCTAGCCTTCTAGGTATTTGCTATGATGTTTAAAAAATATTATAAAAAATAAAATGGGCAAAAATTCAGCACCAAATTACAGATACCACAAAATTGGCCTTGAATGTATATGCTATGCACTAATCAAGTTGTGTTTGCATATCTCTAAGCTAGACTAGTATATATATATATATATTCATGTATGAGGGTGTGTAATTGTGTATCATCAATACAAAATTACGATTCAGAAGTGTTATTTCAGTTTTCTTTCCCTCTTCTCTTTCTGTTACAACTTCTATTGTTCATCATAATTCTTATATTATCAGAGAATCAAGAAGATTATTCTTGATCCATATTCAAAACCTTGACCTTTATGGCCAAAACATTTAGAATTTGATTCTTGTTAAATTTTAATAGAAAAATTTTTTAGTATAAAACAAAAATTAAAAAATATATGTAAAAATTTAAGTAAATCAAAAAAAAAATTTTTTGCTCGAAAGACAAACGTGTTATACATATATTCTTATCATTTTAGATTTTGACACAACTGCCTAACACATGTCTATTATTGGTTATTATTTATTGCTTTCCCTTTAAACTTTTAAGATGCGTTAAATCTATTTCACTATTTTTATTAATTATTTGGATCACTTTTATTATGAAGTATGACGTTGTTTTTATTATTTAAAAAAAATATTATTTACGTGTATAAATATACATGTAATTTAATTTATTTTTATATATATTTTATATTTTAATATATATTTTATACTGATAATTTATTTTATTATATATTTAGTATAATTATATTTTTTATGTACATCTTATATACACTTTTTTATAATATAAAAAATAATTTTTTATCTTTTTCTCTTATTCATTATTTTTAATTTTATGTATATGTGTGTGTGAGAAAATATATACGAAAACACATGCATATATATAGTATTTCTCTTTCATTAACCCTTTAAATTTTATATTTCTAATTTTTAAATTTTGAAGTTTTATTAAATTTCACCATAATTCATTTTCATGTCCTTTATTACTAATTAAATTACTGCACATACATACAATTTTTGCTAATACATGTTAATTTTGATCAATAATATAATTTTAAAAGTAAAGTATATTATAAAGTTTTTTGTATGTACATTATTTATTTAAAAAATTTTAATTTTAATGTATTAATAATATAAAATATTATTTATAATTATTCAATTATATTATTTTTATAAATAATTATTTATACAGTTAACATAAAAAATAATTATTTTTACTAATATAATACTACATAATTAAATATACATATACAATTCCTTTACATAAAATTAGTTTATAATACTAATACATCAAAATTAAATTTTTATTTTAAACCATCAAAGAGAATAATTGAACAAGAAGTCAAGAACAGAACCTAACTCCGTATTCTCCTTCTTTATTTCTTTATTTCCTTTTTTTTGAAATTTTGTTAGGGATGCTGGCCGTACCCTATGGTGGTGTTAGGGTCAGGATTAAGGCCGCCGTAGGGCACAACCCCGGGATTGTGTCATGTGCCCCTTTTCAATGCTCTTACAATATCTTTGTCAGGATTTTTTTTCTTTTTTTTTCCTAGAAAATGACTATTAACATTCTCAAATTGGTAATGTTTTATGACTTTATCTCCAATTTGGATTTTTTTTTAAGTAAAATTAGATAATAATAATAATAATAATAATAATAATAATAATAATAATAATAATAATATTACTTCAATATAAATTATATTTATTACAAATTTTTTATTAAATTAAAGTAACAAGATTCACTTATTTTATAAAAAAATTAAAAATATAAATGTAAAATTTTAATGTATTTATTATATATTTATTAAAATTAAAATTTTAAAATTTTATACAAATAATAAAAACACATTTCATTAAATTGGTGACCGAAGAATTAAAATTAAAATTCCAGTGTTCACTTATTTTTTGAAGAAAACTTGATGTAACTAATAAATTTGGCGCTAGCTGTCCCATCAAATTGGGGTAAGGACCAACGTCCTAGATTTAGGGAGTATTTAATAGGGATTTATTAGATTGGACTTTGATGTTTTTTTAAAGGAACTTGGATGTTAATAAAAAGGGTAAGACACTTTTTTTTTTTTAAGAGTGCTACACATACAAGTCTTTTTGAGTTACAAGTCTTACAAGTTACTAGGCCTTTTA
Source organism: Arachis hypogaea (assembly GCF_003086295.3). NCBI lineage: Eukaryota > Viridiplantae > Streptophyta > Magnoliopsida > Fabales > Fabaceae > Arachis > Arachis hypogaea. The sequence goes on along the minus strand of NC_092047.1, from coordinate 109,899,836 downwards.
ATGCGTTATTCAACGTTTCCTATTTTCAAAGCGCTACACTCAGAACGGTTCTTCTTCCTCTTTGTCTTCGTCTTCCTCTTCCTCTTCCTCTTCTTCTTCTTCTTCTTCTTCTTCTCTTCCTCTTCTTCTCTTCCTCTTCCTCTTCTTCTTCTTCGTTTTTTTTTCGATTTTCATAGTTTCTGAAATCAAGCTTTGAAATCGTTTTGAAGAAGAAGCAGCAGCAGAAGATGAGGAGAAAGAGAAAGAGTTCTGAATTATGCAACGAACTTTGGGTGTATTTCTTAAATACTTTGGGTGTATTTTTCGTAATCCTTTGGGTGTATTTCTGTGATCCTTTTGAAGATAATGGAACTTCAGAAATACACCCAAACGATTACAGAAGTACACCCAAAATGATTACAGAAATACACCCAAACGGTTACAGGAATTTACCCAAACGATTATAGAAATACACCCAAAGGATTACAGAAAATACACCCAAAGGATTTAAAGAAATACACCCAAAATTTGTTAAAATACATCTTATGCATAATTCAGAACTCTTTCTCTTTCTCCTCCTCATCTTCTACTGCTTCTTCTTCTTCAAAAACGATTTCACCATGAAAAATCGAAAAAAAAAAGATAAAACAGAGAGAAAGAACGTAAATGAAGAAGAAGAGGAAGACGATGAAGAAGAACGTGCAGAAACGAAAGAAAAGGAGAAGAAGAAGAGTAAGAGGAAGAAGAACGTGCAGCAAAAAGAAGAAGAAGAAGGAGAAAGAGAAGGCAAGAAACGAAAGAAAAGAAGAAGGAGAAGACAAAGAGGAAGAAGAATGGTTCGAAGCGTGTTTTGAGCGTTAGTTTTAATTGAACTTGTAAGGTTTACAAGCCTTAATCGCTTGTATGTCAAGAATTACTCTTTTTTTTTTAAATAAATATAAGTACGATATAGGAAATTGATCATATATAAAAACTCATATGTTATGTTAAAACTCTATCCCCAGGAAAAAAATAAGCAATGATATATAATTGACAAAAATAAATTTAAAAAATTATTAAGAAATAAACAAATAATAGAAGGTATCAAGGTAATATGACTTATTAATATTCAAGAGCTTAGTATTTTATATTGTACAATTCTAAAGAATAAAATAAATAAGTCTCTCAGCTCTAATATTTTTACTTAAATCTATTTTAAAAGTGTCATATTGTGTCATAATTTTCACTGTTGAGTAGTGTATGCTCTTGAGTTATTCTCAGGTTGAGAAGCTAAAACTGGAAGGTTTATGCCACGACTAGCCAGTAGTGACGTTCAAATTTTTTGCTTGGAATAAAAGTTGGAAATATATGAATATAATTTTGATTCAAAAATTGTGCTAGCTTAGAGCAATTATTGATCTAATTATTCAGGGAATATAAATTGTTAGATAAACTTAACATAAACAATTATGTTAGCGGCAAAACACATCGCAAGTACTAGACGAAAATGAGTATATTTTTAGGGTAAAAAACGTAAATAAGTCAAGGGTAGAACAATTTGACACAAATAAGTTAAAGTAAAATCTGATTAATCAATCAACCAAAGTATATTTAAATGTAGTTCGAATCTACCTGTTTCGAACTCACTT